>NC_142540.1:7365000-7518125 GCF_056151865.1 Erythranthe guttata
CAAAGTTTACATGTGTCTTATGTTTTTTTACCTTTTTTTTTTCTCGTTATTTTTTCATTTGAAATTAGTTCATTTTTGCTTCATTTTTTTTTCTCGTAACTTCACTATAATATCCAGCTCTAGTTGTTATCATGAGCTCAACATATTCAAATGGAATACAACTACGTTTCGTAATTGAGGGGTGTGTATGCGACACAACCTATAATTTAGGAGTGCAAAGTGAGCTTAGTAATTAGGGGGGATAATTACAGTTTTGGTCCCCCAAGTTTGCACGTTTTTCTGTTTTGGCCACCCATTTATCACCGTCAACAAAATACAACATTCAAAATACACACTAATGTTGTCACATTTTAACACATTTAGTCCCTCCGTATGTTTGACCGTTAAGTAGTAACGGTAAACGGTTGAATTAGGGTTGAATTTGGGATTTTTCATAGAGAAAATTGCACTCAGACCCCTGCATTCTTTTAAAATATTCTAAAAATAAACCCCTATAATTTTATTCAACCCTAATTTAACTTCAATTTCATCATTTAATCAATTTTGGCAAACGACCCCGATTTTTACCACCATTACCGCTGACCGTTGATCGTCGTTGATTTTTTTTTATAACTTTTTTCGGCATTTACTTTTTTTTTTTTTTAAATATTTTTTTTGACACCATTCACCGACATTGTATTCTCGGTTAATAATGTTGATTTTTTTTTTCTTGATTTTTTTCGAATTTTTTCCGGTGACTTTTTTTTTTCCGATCAATACAATTACTGTATAACACATTAATAATTCTATATTAATATCTAGTATGGTAATATTAAACTTACAAACTTCTAACAAAGTTTTTATCTAAAATTCTAGGACCTAAATACTATTTAAAAAATTTCTAAAATCCATAATTTATTCCCCTCAATTTTTTCTTCGTGGAACCGCCAGTCCATCCCAAATTTCTTCCCGAAAAAATATGAACAAGATGAATTAGGCATGTTTGGAGTAATTTGGAATGAAATAACCATTATAGTACAACGATTTTTGGGGCTAACACCGGCCGTTTGTTTTTATCTTTTTTTGTTGTCTTAAAATTTTTCCGTCATTGAGATGCGTTGACTTTTTCCTTTTTTTATTTTGACTTTTTTTATGATATTATTTTCTTGCCGATTATCAGCTTTGATTTTTTTTTAAATTATATTTTTCAAATTACTCAAAAATTAAATAAAAATAAAATAAAAATTAAGAAAAAAATGTCATCGTTGTTAACCCGACATTCAACATCGGTCAACAGCGGCAAAAAAAGATCAATCAAAAAAAGAGTCAGCGGAGTTAAAAAGAAAGTCAACGTAGGATTACCCAATTTTGAAAAATCGGGGTCATTGGTAAAATTGGTTAATTGATGAAATTGAGGTTAAATTATGATTGGATATTTTTTAGAGGTTTTTAGAATATTTTGAAAGAATACAGGGGTCTTATTGCAATTTTCTCAAAGAAAAACCCTAAATTCAACCGTTGACTGTTACTACTTAATGGTCAAACAGACGGAGGGACTAAATGTGTTAAAATTTGACAACACTAGTGTTGACAACGGTAAATGGGGGACCAAAAGTGAAAAACGTACAAATTTGAGGGACCAAAACTGTAATCATTCCTAATTAGGGTCTAAAAAGAATGATCACTACTCATATTTTTTTCTTCTGGAATAGAAAATAATATTTGAATTTGATTAAGTTCTTTTACTGGGGTTAAATTAATATAAGTGGATTTGATTTGAATTTACACATTTATTTAATTAACAAAAAGTATATAGTTTGAAGCCCTTGAATAATTTTTTCTTAAAAAGTAGTATCCATTGCGACGAAAATTTAAGGCCCTTTTAAATTGTCAAATTTTGGAAGACCTTGATTGCGGCCGCCTCCACCTATGCCTTTGACCGGCCATTTTGCACGGTCACAAACAACTGAATGTGCTAACAACTAGAGAATAAGGGATGGACTAGCGGTTAGATCAAGTGAGTTTTTGTCAGTTGATTCAGGTCGAATCTCTTTATCCATAGTCGCTAGATCGAATTTGTCATACTTGGTTAGTTTAATGTGGTTTATGTTTCCCATATATTTACCCAATGCGCGCGCGCGCACACACACACACACACACACACACACACACACACACACATAGATATATATATATATTAAATAAAAGGGAAAATTAGCAAGAACACCCTCATCTTGGAAATGTAGGTAAGTAAACACCACATCCAAAAAATAATTAGAGAACACCCCTTAGCTAATATTCTACCCACATGATATTTTCATAGTTCCAAAATTACCTTCAATTGTCCAATATATTTTTTCAAAACCCTAGTCTCCCTTTTCATTTATCATACGTACACACACTCTCTCCTCATTTTCCCTCTTCTTCTTCCCCTCTCTCTCTCTCTCTCTCTCTCTCTCTCTCTCTCTCTCTCTCTCTCTCTCTCTCCTCCTTTTTCCTACTCTTCTTCTCTACGTACTCTCTTTTTCTGTGTGTTTTTTTCTTTATTTTCTGCTTGTTATATTTTAATGGAGTTCGTCAGTAATGTCGTTAATGTAGGATTCCATTTCTTGAAACTGGGAGATTGGAAGATCCAACTCCCATTATGGTTGACAAAGTGTGGTGTGGCGGCGGTGTGGTGCGATGATGAAGCAAATTTAGGGTTTTTTGTTGGTTCGGGCGGATAACGGCGCGGGTAGAGAAATTCGTGAAGACTGGAACTTTAATCGACTATGTACATGTTCATAATCGATTATGTTAATCTGACTATGGTCTGGTAGTAGATTAAGGTTAACCGACTCCAATTTTTTTATTCTTTTGAATTTTTTGTTTATTGATTCTAATCATATAAATCTATTATAATCTTTGTATATTTTTTGTTTTTGTAAAATATAGTTGATTTTGTAATTTTTTGTAGTTGTGATTTGTTATTTTTAGTAATCAGATTCTTAATCGATTATACTTATATCTCATAGTCTATTAATATATCTGATAGAGAAAAAAAAAAGTTAAAAAACGAAAAAGAAAATTAAAAAGAAAATAAAAAAATAAAATAATAAATAAATAAATAAATAAAAACGGCTGAATGTGATGGGGCATAATTGGTGATAGTGTTGAAGAGGTGGCATGAACATAATTGGAAAAATAGGTGGCTGAAATTATGAATGCGTTTTTTTCAAATGATGCAAAATAGTTTGTGTCTCTCCCTATTAAAAGAAGTATTGAAAAGAGGTTATATCAAAGAGCTCCAAAATAAAATAGAAAACAATAAATTTTGTGACAATATTAATTGTACCTTTTAAATTATATAAGTAGGGGTCATTACAAATAAGCCCATCAATTGATACTTTTTCATTAAGAGATCCAGATAAAGAACTCATTTACTAATAAGTCCACACGTAATCCAGATTTTTGTAAAAAACTAAAATAGCCCCTCATACTTTAATATGATCCAATTTCATCCTTAACTTAATTTAACCTCAATTTGACCCCAAATTTCACATATTATTCAATTTTGACCCATTTTTTTTTTTTTTTCTAAATGTTTTTTTTTTGCCGCCGGATTCCGGCGTTGACTTTTCAATTTTTTTTTCTTTCTTTCTTTCTTTCTTTCTTTCTTAGCTTGCTTTAATTTTTTTTTTTCGTTTAAACAGCAATATTGCTGTGATTGACAGTAATATTAACTATATTACTGTTAAACACAGTAAAATTAACTAAACTACAGTTTAACACAGTAATATTGCTATATTAATCTCTAACACATTAATATTAACACAACAAAATTCATTATTATTGTGTAATAGAATAATATTACTATGTTGACCGTTCAACAAATGTAAACATAATAAAAAGGCAAAAGAATTAACATTACTATGAGTGACAGTAATATTACTATAACAACAGTAATATTACCGTCAACCACAGTAATATTACAATAAAATAGACATTAATATTATTACCTTACTCCGTGAATAACTCAAACAAACAAAAATATCCAAACAAAATAATAATATTGATGTGGTTGACAACAATGTTACTATAACAATAGTAATATTACCGTCAACCACCGTAATATTATTGTGTTTACAGTAATATTACAATAATAGACAGTAATATTATTACGTTACTCCGTGAATAACTCAAACAAAACAAAAAACCCAAAAAAAATAATAATATTGATGTTGCTGACAGTAATATTATTGTGTTTACAGTTATTTTACTGTCAACGACAGTAATATAATTACGTTGACTTGTCAACAAATCAAACAAAATAAAAAAAATAACAAAAAATAAAAAATAAGAATAATATTACGTTAATTTACTGTCAACGGCAGAACAATTACATAAATGTATTATCAACAGCAGTACAATTATGTTAATTAACTGTCATTGACAGTATAATTACGTTAATTTACTGTCAGTGACAGCACAATTACGGTCAACGTTTAGTGGCGGACGTAAAAAAAAAAAAAAACTAAAAAAAGTCAACGCTGGAGACCACCGGTCAGCGCCGGAAACCGGCGAAAAAATTCGGAAGAGAAAAAAAAAAGTCAATGCCTGAGACCGCCGTTGATCGCCGGAAACCGGCAAAAAAATCCGGAAGAAGAAAGAAAGAAAAAAAAAAGTCAACGCCGGAATTCGGTGGCGATTTTTTTTTTTTTTTGAAAAAAAATTGTTTTTGAAAAAAAAAGTCAAAATTAAATTTTTGTGGTCAAAATTGAATTTTTGTGGACAAAATTGATTAAATTGGAGTTACAATTAAGAATTGAGTATAAATGGTTGAGGGTAATATTGACATATATATGAATGGTTCCTTTATTTATAATAAATATTAAATGGATGTGCTTATTGGTGAAACAGATATAACCCCTAAACCTAGAATAATAAAAATACTTGGTTGGGGACTTATGAACAAAAACCGCATATAAGTATAAACCATCAATTACAAAAGCTATTAACTCCAAATTTTCAGCACGCCAACTGGTTTAAATTAAGACTGGCCAGTCAGTCAATACATGAACATTCTTCTCAAATTTTTTTTTCCTTATAAAGGACCACCAATGTACATTGTTTGAGATTTCTTCTCAAAAGCTGCATCAAAGACTAACATTTTTTACGTCCATTAAACGCTGTCTGCGTGGCAATTCCGTAAATTGACTTAAATCTGTAAACGTATATTGACTAGATTGTGAACGTTTAATCAGTATATTCTAAACGAATTTTCGAAATGATCTTTATGTGCGTCGTAACACACCATTTTGAACACTATTAGAATCAGTGGGGAAGCAAATTAATGTAAGGCCAGATGGGGGCCATGGCCCCCTCACAAATTTTAATTTTTTTACTACTATATATGTATATATAACTTATTGTCTTTCTATCGTGCTCCAATATTTTTTTATGATGTAGTTTTATAAAAATATAAAATCAAGAATTTTTAATTGAAGAAAATAAAGGGAAATGATAAATGACTCTAACAACTAACAAGGAACGTAAAGAAATTACGATTGTGACTTGGTATTAGCGTATATATTATATATTCCGTATATATTATTATTATTATTATTATTATTATTATTATTATTATTATTATTATTATTATTATTATTATTATTATTATTATTATTATTATTATTATTATTATTATTATTATTATTATTATTATTATTATTATTATTATTATTATTATTATTATTATTATTATTATTATTATTATTATTATTATTATTATTATTATTATTATTATTATTATTATTATTATTATTATTATTATTATTATTATTATTATTATTATTATTATTATTATTATTATTATTATTATTATTATTATTATTATTATTATTATTATTATTATTATTATTATTATTATTATTATTTTTTTTTTTTTTTTTTTTTTTTGGCCAAAAAACTTTTTATTCCATTATAAAATACGAACAGGGGGCCTCGTTAAAACCTTGTGGGCCAATCACAAGGAAAAAGAGTACCCCTACATAATGTGAATAAAAGCTTCGAAGAATAATCTCCTAAATAACCACTGGGCTAAAGTAAGCCTACAAAAGAAGAAACGATCAAAATCGCTCTGCATGGAATCACGATCCGCAAACCAGCATCCTATCTTCGAAAATTCCATAGCCCAATTCTATCTTCAAACAATAATTTTTTTATGTGGTACGGAAGGGATTCCGAAGTGACACCATTTTCCGTTTTCTTAGATATCAAAGCATCCTTGGCAAGCGCATCAGCTACTCGGTTTTGTTCGCGGAAACAAGATTGAATACGTAGCCCAGGAAAAATAGCTCGACGACATCGACGAACCAGCTGAATGACTTCCCAATGAGGATCCGTCAGACCTTTAATCATTTTGACTCCAATTTCAGAATCCGATTCCACCACCACTTGCGAAAAACCATATTCCCCAGCAAAGACAATCGCATGCAATATCGTAAAAATCTCAATATATAAAACCGACCACGTATGTTCAAAATATAAAGTAAATCCCGTGAGATATTCGCCATTATTATCCCTGACTACTCCAGCTCCTGCCAAGGTAGTCGGTCGATGCGCCGCATCCGTGTTAATCTTCAAACAATTACTCACAGGTTTATGCCAAACCACCCAACTGCCTTTTCGCG
Organism: Erythranthe guttata; assembly: GCF_056151865.1. Classification (NCBI taxonomy): domain Eukaryota; kingdom Viridiplantae; phylum Streptophyta; class Magnoliopsida; order Lamiales; family Phrymaceae; genus Erythranthe; species Erythranthe guttata. The sequence continues at coordinate 7,371,651 of NC_142540.1, forward strand.
AAGAAACCTGACGCAATGGAATATGAAACGTAGCCAAAACTTGCTGCTCCCTCGGATTGCCTGGTGTACGAGGAAGTGAAATCCCGCTAAGAATCGTGAATTGGAACTCCATCTTCTTGATAATACGAGAAGCATTCATCGGGATATCTTGAAATAATGCCATGCATCGATCTTTCCATATTTCATAAACAATATAGAAAAAGAGACTCAAAGTGCCAATACCGAGCTGAGTGTCTCTCCGAATATCATGTAACCAATTCCGAAGCAATTGAAAGCCAATCAAACCAATGTATGGTTTATGTAATTTGTGAGCAAAATATCTCCATACTGCTATAGCCACCTCAGATCGAAAAAATAAATGAATTATATTCTCGGTTTGGGGAGAGACACAGCATAAACATCGAGACACAAGAGGAATCCCGCGTGTTTGAATTTTGTCGTCAAGATGAAGAGCATTCCATTGAAATCTCCACATAAACGCATTAAGACGAAAAGGGGTATATTTGTTCCAAACTATATCTGCCCAACCGACCACTACCCCACGTTGCCGTCGTAAGTCCCAATACTTGCTAACCGAGAACCGCCCAGATGGAGTCTTTGTAAATATTAATTCATCCTTATGCTCCGGTTGAATATGAATTAACTTAATTCTCTCCCATATTTCCGACGAAACCAAAACAGCAAGATGAGATCTCATGTGCATACCTGCACTCACAGAAAATAATTCACCAGTAAAATCCGAGTCGATAGGGGTCCCGAGCCAAATGTCTCGCCAAAAATCAATTTGCCCCTCCCCAATAATCCATCGACTATGACCGCGCAACACCTCTATATGAGGCCAAATAGCTTTCAACATTTTGGAGCTTAATATAGGTAGAGATCCATAAAGATTACCTCGAATCTTGCTCAGAATAACCCGAGCCCAAAGCGATTGTTTTCGCATCAATTGAAAAGCATATTTACCCCTTAATGCATGCATTGTCTCAACCAAAGACCGAATACCTAGACCTCCCTCACTAACAGGTTTGCAAACCGAATGCCAAGAAACCCACGAGGTACGACGATTCCCTTGTTTCGACCACAAAAAAGTCTTCATCAAACGCTCAATCTTTTAAATCACCATCTTCGGAACAACCACACTAGATAATGTATGTATGGGCATACTGCATAAAACGGATTTGAGCAAGGTAATTTTACCAGCAAATGATAACAATTTAGCTTTCCATCCATCTAGTTTGACAGCAATTTGATGAAGTAATAAATCAAAATACGAAGCGCGAATATGACCTTTAACTATCAGAGCTCCCAAGTATTGCAGCGGTAATTTCTTCACAGTACAACCCGTCCAAACCGATACCAAGTGCGCACGTTCCTGTGACATCCGTTTAGGAGTATACACGCCACTCTTTTGAAAGTTAATTTCTTGCCCAGAAGATTTGGCATACTCCTTCAGCAGCTTCATGAAATGGTGCAGCGATCGTTTAGATCCATTGGTAAATAAGAGCATGTCGTCAGCATAAAAAAGATGAGATACGCTGAGCCCACCACGACCTACCTTATAAGGAAATATGGTGCCGTTTCTTTGCCATTTATTCAGATTATGAGATAAAATTTGTTGGGCGAGAATGAAAAGCATAGGAGATAAAGGATCCCCCTGCCGAACCCCTCGAGAAGACTTAAAGTAACCATAATTATCTCCATTTATTGAAACTGAATACCATATATTCGAGATATTACGATAAATGAGGTCAATGAACTGCTCATTGAAACCCATATTACGCATAGCTCGAATAAGAAAGCGCCACTCCAAGCGATCATAAGCTTTAGACATATCGACTTTAAAAATAAGATTACCTCCAGGAGTTCGTCGATCAAAATCTTCCACCAATTCCTGTGCTAGAATAATACTCTCATGTATGCTCCGACCCTTAATAAAACCGGCTTGTTCCTCGTTAATAACTAAATGAAGAAATTGAGATAATCTGTTCGCAAGAATTTTGGATATCAGCTTGCTAGTAAAATTAGACAAACTAATCGGACGAAAATCACCAAAACCTTTGGGCGACTCCACCTTCGGTAAAAGAATCAGAGAGGTCATAGTAACTGAGCGGCTCAACTGATCTCCCATGAAAAAACCTTGAATAAACGAAATCACTTCATGCTTCACAATCGACCAACATCCTACGTAAAAATGACCCGAAAATCCATCAAGACCAGGCGCACTATCCGGATTAAGCTGCTGAACCGCTGCCCAAATTTCCTCTTCGGTAGGAATAGATGTCAGAATTGAATTTATTTCCGCCGTAATCGTACGAGGGTAATCCTGAAATAGCTCATCATTATATAATAAGTCGATGCTGAAAATAGCGCAGCAAAATGAGCAGCCGCTCTATCCCCAATTATTTTAGAATTGGTTTCCATAGACCCATCCTCGTTAGTAAGAACCACACGGTTTTTACGTCGACGGTCCTTGATAGTGGAGTGAAAAAATGCTGAGTTGCGATCCCCCTCTTCAATCCACTTAATTCGAGTTTTTTGTTGCAGCAGCTCATTATTCCATGCCACCTGTTGAGATAATTGATTCCGACGATCAGCCAAACTATTCTCCAATTGCTCAGACCAACCAATTTGTAACGACTTCTCCATATCGGCAATCTGCAGTTGAAGAGTATGAATAGTAACAGAGAGATGGCCAAAAACCTCCCAATTCCATTGTTTGATCTTCTTACGGAGCGAAGAAAGACGACGTTGCAACTGATAACCCAAGTTACCTGTACCACAAGAAATCCAATGTTGAGAGATAAAACTCAAAAAGGATGGGTAGTCAAGCCACATACGTTGGAACATAAATCGACTCTTATGTTTCAATTGTTGTCCCGTAACCATCAGCAATGGAGCATGATCCGAACCCACCCGCGCTAGATGATGAACCTCAATCGAAGGCAACGACACATGTGCCTCACCATTAATGAGAATCCTATCCAGCCGCTCCCATATTCTTCGACTACCTCTTTGATTGTTACTCCAGGTATATCGATTTCCCACAAAACCAATGTCGGAAAGACCGGCTTGAATAATACACTCGCGAAAATCCTGAATACCCCTCAGATCCGCTGCATTACCTCCATTTTTCTCATCAAGATGAAGAATAATATTAAAGTCGCCTCCAACAATCCATGATCCAGTGCACACGTCACTCAGCGAAAGAATAGTATCCCATAATTGACGTCGCTCATCTCTATTACAACTGGCGTAAACAAAGGTAATCCATGTAGAAGAAATCAAGCCGTGAGCCATCATGGTAATGGCCTGATCCGTAACTGAAAATATGTTAACTGCAAAATCTGTAGACCAAAAAATCCAAATTTTATCACCTGCATGGTAATTTGGATACCCAAGTTTACGAGCATAGCCACCAATTTTATCGTTAATTTGCTTCGGTTCACTAATCCCTATAACACCTGGTTTATGCTCCCGAATCCATTGTGAAAAATACGCCAAAGATTCCGGTTTCCCGATCCCTTGAATATTCCAAAAAAGCACAGACATTAAGGTAATGTAGAGGAGAGATCTGTAATCTGGACCTTTCGAGGTCTACCTGGTTTTCGTTTTTCGACAACTTGCATAACGTGCGCATTTTCCACCTTATCATTCTCATTATCAGAGAAAACACACAGTGTACCCTTATTCTTAATCTCCCCCGTATCTGATTGATAACCCACATCCAGTCGTTTAGCTGCTAGAGAACCCGTCGACAAATTAGGAAGCACAACATTAATCTCCTCAACACGTCCAGCCGTTTGAACATCAACTACCGTACCCAGGGAATGGTTTTCCGTGATTTCCTCAGTGCCTGCCAATTGATATCCCAAGTCTAGACGAGATGGACTAGACAATTTTTCACTGTTAGAAAAAATCTGTTGTGCGTCAACATGAATTTGTGTAACATTTTTTGCCACTTGTTGGTCCCCATTACCGAAATTCTCCATAGAAAGAAGAGCAAAACGGTTGCCGTGTGAACTCGACATAGATTTTGGGGTTTCCGTCTCCTCGTCACTAAGCAGACCCGTGCCCTTTAGAACTTCCTTCATATCAGCCAATCTCGAAGGGTCAACATCTGAGCGTTTTAAAATCTGCACAGGAGAATTAAACTTGTTCGAAATCTTGTCAGCATTATTCGTGTCGGAAGCCTCACCAGATGTCCCAACTACCTTTTCCGAAGCCAAAAGCTCCTTATTTTCTCCCAACGGTATCACCAGCTTCTTCGGAACATACTCCATTTTTGTTTTAGGTTTTGGCACACTTTGAAGTTTAGTTACACGAATATTCTTGCGACAACATCCTGCCGTATGCCCCAGTAATCCACAATAAGAGCAATACGCTATATTGCCTTCATACTCTACCTTCTGCCACTAACCTTGATCCTTTGAAATGCCGATCCATATTTCTTGTGGGAATGGTTGAGACACATCGATCTCTATGCAGACCCTCGCGTACATTTGATGTGTGAAACCAAGAGTGCGTTCATCAGCACTCAGTACAGTACCGAGACACGCCCCAATCCTTTCCAATGATGAGATATTGAAATATTGAATCGGAAGCTTTGGAAAGCGAACCCAAACTGGAGCAATACAACTGTCCTTACCAATTTGAAAATCATGTGTCCAACGGAATAGACGAAACATGCAATTCTTGATCATTTTGCTGTGACGAGCGAGGGCTAATTTAGCATCAGATATGGAACCCATATGAATCGTAATGTGTCGTGGATCAAGCAAACCAATGGCTGGTTCATGTTCAAGTTTCCACTCCGACAAAATATGAGAACGAATTTCTAGTAAACTAGGTCGACCAACAGAAAATTTCATGATAATCGTATTGGCGACTTGTTTATTCAGTTTGTCAACCTCCACCGGAGAGAACAAAACTGCTGGAGCATTACCTATAGAAACAGGGGCGCGAGACGCCAAAGGAACGGGTTGTAGTCGAGGCTTGGTAGACACTTTGGCTCCTACCATCGACACAAAAGAAGGTCTAGAAGAACCTTCCCCATGAGACAAAGGTAGTTGCTGGTCTGGTGGTTGAAGTGCCGGCGGCGGTACCACCGGATTGGCGGCCATAGTGGCCAGAATCGATGAACGAAGAAGACGTCGGAAATCGCCAAAGCAGGTAACCAAACCCTAGTTGTTGTTATTATTATTATTATTATTATTATTATTATTATTATTATTATTATTATTATTATTATTATTATTATTATTATTATTATTATTATTATTATTATTATTATTATTATTATTATTATTATTATTATTATTATTATTATTATTATTATTATTATTATTATTATTATTATTATTATTATTATTATTATTATTATTATTATTATTATTATTATTATTATTATTATTATTATTATTATTATTATTATTATTATTATTATTATTATTATTATTATTATTATTATTATTATTATTATTATTATTATTATTATTATTATTATTATTATTATTATTATTATTATTATTATTATTATTATTATTATTATTATTATTATTATTATTATTATTATTATTATTATTATTATTTGTAAAAAATAAGATCATTCTAATTTTTTTACCAAACACTTTTAAACAACTTATAAGTTTTTAAACATCTTATAATATGTTTTTCTACTAGATGACCTTATTTGTCTATTTTTTATTTATTTATTTCTTATATTGTTTTAAGGAAGATAATTAGTGGTCTTCCAATTCTCGGTGTCAATTCGGATCGTTTACTTCATTCAAAAGCAAACCCTAAGAAGTAGTTATGGGTCGTCTGGCCGCTAAATTGTACTTCAAGCTTCTGAATATTTTTTTCAATTGTCTAATACTTTGAATTAATTTTACTTTTGAGAACCACGAAAGTCAACGGAATTATGTGAACTATGAATATCCATGTAAGAAGGTTAGAATGCATTTTTATTAACAAAATAAAAAATGAGAAAATAAATAAATGAGAAAATAAATAAATAAATAAATAATGAATTCGTTGAAATTAAAGTTGAACAAATTGTGGTCTTTGGAGTCTTGGTCAACAGGACGTGTAATTAAAATGCATTAAAATTAAATAAAATGAAATAATGTTTCCTTGTACCAAAAGGCGAAACCCCTCGCCCCCAGGGCCCCTTTCCCTTGGCCCGACAAGGATTGATGGAGGAATGTAAATCATGGTAACTCAACGGCCCGTTAAGGTAGCGGACCCGGACCTGGTGCCCACAAGGAACCATTTCATTGGAGTTGAAATTCCCACACTGCGGCTGTCAGGATTCGATCCTAGGACCTTGCACCAACTTACCACCTCCGGAACCAGTTGAGCTACACCCATGCGGGCGAAATATTGTTTCCTAACTACATTGCAGTCGACAAATGCGCATTTGTTCCTTATCTTGTTTTCATCATGTCGAAGTGGGATAATTACAGTTTTGACCCCAAGTTTGTACATATTTCACTTTTAGTCCTCCATTAGAAGTCTTTAATAAAAAATATTGTGATGTTGCCACATTATAACACATTAGTCCATCTGTCTGTTTGGCCGTCAACAAATAACGGTCAACGGTTCCATTGGGGTGAATTTGTGATTTTTCTTTGGGAAAATTGCAAATATTATTTTAAAACATTCTAAAAACTCTTAAAATTTCATCCAAGCCTTATTTAAACTTAATTTCACCAAGTAACCAATTTTGACAAATGACCCCAAATTTTACGCCTATTTTTACTGTCGTTGATTTTTATTTCTAAAAAATATTTTTATCCCGAGGTTCACTTTCTTTATAACTGGGTTCAGTTTTTCTTATTGATTTTTTTACCGCCGTTAACCAATGTTGAATGTCGGTCAATTGCTGACTTTTTTTTTTTTTTTTTTTTTTGAAATTGTCGAGTATTGGGGAAAAATAATTTCACAAAAAAGGAGTCAAAAAAACAAAGAAGGAAAAAGGAATGGCGCTCAACGACGAAAAAAAAGTCCAAAAAAATTCACGGCCGTTGTTGGCACCAAAAATCGATGTAATGGGAGTGGTGTCCTCCTTTTCAAATAAATCCGCACATGCCTAATTCATCCTTTTCATATTTTTTGAGAAGCACTGTGGGATGCATATGCGGTTCCACGATGAGAAATTTGAGAGGAAGAAATTAAGAATTTTTAAGAATTCTTTAAATTGTACTTTGGTCCTAAAATTTTAGATAAAAATTTGTTAGCATTTTCAAATTTTAATATTACGATGCTAGACAGTAATAAAGTAATATTATTGTATCCTATAGTAATAATTAATAATACTGGGTTGGTCAGGAAAATAATTAAAAAAGAAAAAGAAAAAGAAAAAACAAAATTAAGAGAAAGAAAAAAGTCAACACCATTAACCAACTATTAAACATCGGTGAACGGCAACAACAATAAATAATTAAAAAAAGACCAACGTTGAAAAAGAAAAAAAGAATGAAATTCAATGACGGTCATATGTGGCGGTGGTAAAAATTGGGATCATCAGGCAAAATTGGTTAATAGATGAAATTGAGATTAAATTAGAGTTGGATGAAACTTTTAGGGATTTTTAGAAAGCTTTGAAATAATACAGAAGTCTTATTGTGATTTTCTCAGAAAAATCTCAAATTCAACCGGTGACCGTTTCTTGTTGACTGTCAAACAGACGGAAGGAATTAATGTGTTAAAATATCGCAATATTAAAGTGTATTTTGTTGACGACGGTAAATAGGAAACTAAATATATATATATATATATATATATATATATATATATATATATATATATATATATATATATATATATATATATGGGAAAATGAGTGATAACCCCCTAGTTTTGAAAATATATATGAGGAGGCCCAATAAATTTTTCTGTCCTAGTTAAAAACCCAAATTCTAAACTTAATTAATGAGACCCCCCTAGACAACTTGAAGTACCTGTTTTACCCTTTTAGTTTTTATTCAATACACAAACCCTAGCCACCTTCTCTCTTCCACTCACGTATCAGCCGTTACAACTTACAACTCTCTCACTCTCTTCATCTCTCACTCAATCTCTCTCTCTCTAACTCTTTCAATTGCTGCCAGATCTACTCCCCACACTGCATTGCGCTCCAGATCTACTACTCACACCGCCTCGCCATTCACCACCGCTCTGCCACCGCCGCTCCCCACCGCCTTACGCCGCTGCTCAGCCACCGTCTTGCGCCGCTGCTCCGCCACCGACGTTCGTCGTTGCTCCGCCACCGACGTTCCCCTTGCGCCGCTGCTCTGCTACCGCTTTGCGCCGCCCGTCGCCGCTCCTCTCACCGCCTCTGTGGAAATAACTGCAATCTATGGAGGTTATTTCCTATTTACTGTTTGTTTATTGGGGGTTTTTAAGAGAGATTGCAATCCGAACTAGGGAGTTTTTGCTGGTGAATGGCTTCATATTTTTTGAAAGGTCTGTTCCCATTCTTGTATATACATACATATACGCATATTTGAATATGTTTTTTTTTTTTTAAATATTGTTGTGTCTGCTTTATATGTGATGAGAATGAGGACAATTTTGAAAAAAATATCCAGTAAAGTTTGTATCTTTATTGGAATTATTTTGCCGATTCGAAGTTCGAACTCGATTGAGCACATCATTTAACATTGGTCTTTGGTCTAAATTATTGCAACTAATTTGGCTTTTAAGGCAGTAGTTTAGTGTGAACATGATTGATTTTTTTCTCAATATTCTCGAACTAATATATTCAATTGTAAACGTTTGCAGATGAATTTTATTTATATACATATATAGTCACATGTGGTCATATACATGTACATATATAGTCACATGTAGTAACAAGAATGAACATAACTACATGTGACTATAGTTGACTACATATAGTCATATATAGTAATATGTAGTAATATGTAGTCATATATAGCTGACTACGTATAGTCATATATAGTAATATGTAGTAATATGTAGTCATATATAGTTGACTACATATAGTCATATATAGTAATATGTAGTCATATATAGTTGACTACATATAGTCAAAAAAATGTTTTTCATTATTTGTTTGTATTTTTCATGTAATGTAATTTGCTTGTTCCATTTTGTTCTTCGTTTTCTCTAACTTGTATTTTTTTGTCACAGGTTTTGCATTATATTATGAGATGCAAAGAATAAGATGTAAAGAAGTGCCATGTGAAGTTGCTTTCATGCTACAGTCTCCAGACTTCATGTTACTGTATATAACTATAGATAATTGTACATAATTATAATCACATTAGTAACATATAGTTATATGTATGCTATGTGATTTTTAATGTATAGTAATGCGTGTTAATGTTTGAACAATATATGCATGTGATTGTGTTTTTCATTTTTGGTTGGTTAGTTGATTTATAATATCACAATCCAAATTGTGAATTTTGTTGTTGATGTAGATGAATTTTGGGGTAAAAAAACAGTAAATGATTACATATATAACTATATTTACTATTGAACTTGTAGTACACTGTAGTCATGTGTAGTAATTTTACCAAAATTTGAATTAATAAAAAAATTAAAAAAATTAAAAGATTAAAAAAATTAAAAAATTAAAAAAATAAAAAATTAAAAAATTAAAAAAATTAAAAAAATTAAAAATTAAAAGTTAAAAAAAATAAAAAATAATAACAAAATTGAATTATAAAAAAAATAAAATAATAATAAAAAAATAGTAAAATGCACGTCTATACACAGGAATAAAAAAATTTATTAAAATAAAAAAATCATGATATATACAGTACAGAAAATACTAAATGCAGGTTCAAAATAATAAGTGCAGTAAGTGGAAATGCTGAATGCAGTTGGCTGAAAATTACACTTAAGGGCACAATAGTACTTTTGCCTCTCCAGGGGTGTATCTCAAAGAAAGAATTTTAGGGGTGGACCTATCCCTATATATTTTCCATATGAGGGGTGTATATCTAATGGACCCATATATATATATATATATATATATATATATATATGGAACCAAAACTATAATTATGCCTTCAAAAGTTGGTTCCATTGTGTCTGATGAGAATTTGTTCATTTATATATCTAGTTTTCTTATTTATTAGTTTTATAACGAAGGAGCCCAAAAACTTTTGTATGCAACATTTTCCTTCTTTTAAGGAGTTATTATTGGTTTGAAGTCCCTAAATAAATAATTTGTGTAGTTTAAAGTCCCTCTCAACACTATTTTGTAGCTTAAAGTTTAGGGGATACTCTAAATCTGCTTAAAATCTTTCGTGCAACTTCATTGGAGAGATTAGATTGAAATGATAGTGAAAATTGGCAGTTTAGATGGAAAATTTAGACTCGGGACTCTTTTGTGGAGCGCATCTATTTATGTTAGGTCTTAATCAAATATTTGCGTTTAATCTGTTATATATTTCAGTCTAAGCGCTCCATCTATGTGTTCGAAATAGAATTTAAGCAAAATGAGATAGTACGAGTGTTTTGATATAAAAGAAGGGACTATTAGTCATAACCTCCTCTAGTGTTTTTATAATAAGAGTGGATCCAGCCACATTTTTAATATTAGTAGGAAACCCACTATTTTAATGAATCCCAAAAATAGCATTTTGTAAGCCACGGTTTTGAAAAAAAAAACAAATTACACAAAATCCGGGAATTGAGATCGATACAATCGTGTCTAATTAGATCTCAAAATATCGCATCCCATATCTTTCCAAAAACTACCACCTACAAACCCTAAATCGCATAAACGGCTACATCGTCGACGAAACAATCGACAGGGCAAACCCATTCCTTGCAAACCCATTCCTTTATAACCCCATAAACTCCATCACCGAAATGTCGGGAAACAACTACATCGGCGGCGTTAGAAAGGGGAAACAAAAAAAGTCGACAAGGTACAAAATCAACGAAAATCTTGAAACTGTATTCAACCCCGCACCGCCATTAGTTGTTGAGAAAGATGTCTGCGAGCAGTAAGTACACTATTTAGAAATAGTTGTGTACATTTACATACTATATTTCATTCTACAAAAAAGCTAATTTACAATTTGTGTTTTTTTTTTTCCTGTTGCGGTACAGGAGAACGTAAGCGAAATCAATGAACGACATTCGACAAGCAGATGCCGGTAAGTGATTTATGTAAACAACTTTTTTGTTGTTCCTTTTTGAAAACCTGTTCTTTAATAATTGCTTAGTGAAATAGTTTATTTAGTATTAAAACGACTATTGTTGTTGAAAATAGTTGACGTTTGAATTACAGAATACTAAAAATAGTTGGAGATAATTCAGTAGAAAAAGTTGAGCGTGAAATAGATGTGTTTGAAATAGGCTAATTTGTATGAAAACGACTATTGTGATTGAATAGTTCATTCAAAAAACCTGATTATCAAAAAAATGTGTCTAAAATAGTGTAGTTTGTAAAATAGAGGTTTATGAAATAGGTTATTTTGAAATAGCTTACTTTGTAAATTAGTAGTTTATGAAACAACTGATTTTTAGAAAAAAAAAACTTATTATGAAAAAATTGCTTTTGGAAGAAGTTATATTTGTGTTAGGTTTTTTCTAAATATTTTGTGTTACTGGTTCTTGTGCTGACTTGATTTACGCACGTAATGTATAATTTCAGAAACAGGTTGTGGACAAAACAACAAAACATCACAAACTCATATTCGTATGTCCAAACGAGAAAATCGTTGCACTTACTGAAGCGCCCCAACAAAAAGATGATAGTGTTGACTGCGGTGTGGTGGTGATATATCTCATAAAAAAGCTTTTCGAGCAACAACCAATCATAAAGGACGAAGCTGAATCAGAAATTTCAACCAATGCGAACGGAAATTGTAAAAACCTTTCTAGATTGTGGCACAACAAAAAAGATAAATTTGAGCGGCAACTTCTTTAGAATTATGAAGTTATGAACTTGGCTAGAATGTTTTTTTTTATGTTGACGTATCATTACTTTTTGACCAATTTGTATTTCAGCAAACTGTTTTTGACCAAGTGTCTTTAGTCAATCTGTATCCGTAAGATATTCTTGGTAATAACTTTTACGACGTAGATTAACTTCCATTGTATGAGGTATCTTTTGATAATAGATGTTCATTTAAGTATAGTTATATGCATTTGTTGTTGCTGAAAGTCGTAAGTATTTGCTGTTAATGATAGGCATAAGCAACATGTTCAGAAAACCGACTATAACTTGAAAAACATCTTTTATTTTGATAATAGTTGTTTTTGAATTACATTATTTTGAAAATAGTTGAATGTAACATAATTGATTTGGAAATAGTTCATTAGAAACAGCTGATTGTTAAAAAACTGTGATTGAAATATATTATTTTGGAAATTAGTAGATTATAAAGTAATTAGCTGAATTTAAGATGGGTAAATGTTGGTATGGTTCGTATTTAAATAGTTGGTTTTATCCAACTATTATATAAATATTGTGGACTGAACACCATAAACCTGCAAACAACTATACTAAACATTGTCAACAACAAACTCAAACTTGTAGCAAAGAGAAATGCATATATTGGAACTGTTTATTCGATGTATGAATAATATTGTTGATCTGGAAAACAAAACCAACTATTTAAATATGATGAAAATACCTATTATTTGCAAAACTGCTATAACATGAACTATACATTTAAATATGATGAAAACAACTGTTATTTGCAAAACTGCTATAACATGAACTGTACAGCTTATGTTCATCGTCATCCTTCCAGCGGCACTAAGTAATATGCCCTTGTGTTTGCCATTCAAAAAAGTGCCATCGAGCATGACAACATGACGACAAAACCTAAACTCCTCCATACATGGTTCAGCTCCACCCTTCACCACAACATCCATAGGCACTAACAATAATTCACTCAGCACAAACATGGATACCAAGTTTTCATCATCCGCAAGAATGCATTCTCCACAACCTGCAAGCGTATATGTCATGGTTATATTAGATGCATTTAGATATTACCACTTCGAAGAAGCAAAATCACATAATAACGGCTGTAATAATAATGTAATAACGAAATGTTACTGCAAATCACAATCATTCGCATATATAAATGTATAAAATGGCTACAAAAAAATCTCTACATTACCAACCCGAAATAAAATCGTTCGTGCATACATAAAAAACTTCGTGCAATTTGTACGTGATCCAAACACAATACAACTATTCGCATATATGAATTCAATTACAAACAACTTCATGCAATTAGAAAAGAATTCGCATACAAATCAAATTCAATTTAATACATCGATTTTGCATTCACAAAAAAAATTGATTGCAAACAAAAACAACAAAAAGCTCGCCTTGTTGAATTACAGTAGCTTCGATCCTCTGAAAACTAATCACGTATGAATCTAGATGAATTCAGTTACGAACAACTTTCTTCAATTAAAAAAAATCCGCATACATATGAATTCAAATTAAATGCATCGAATATGCGCTAAAAAAGTGGGTTGCAAACAAAAACAACAAAAAAACTCGTCTTTTTCAATTGCAATCGCAGATTCTCTGAACCGAATCAAATATAAATCTTGGTGCGTGACTTGAAACGGTGCCAAAATTAACATAATGGTGGAGAGGGATGAGACGGTTATGGAATATGCCGATATATCGTGATCTCAAAGATTTTTCTAGATCACGTATTTAAAAAGAATTAATTACACCAGGTTATATTAGTCATGTCAATTACATAATTAATTAAAAAAAATCATGTTTAATTCGAGGAGGGGTTTTCACTAATTATGAAAAAAGGGTTATATCCACCCTAATATATGTAAATGATGTGGGGGCTTCTCACTCATTATCCCATAAAAGAAAATTAAACTTGAAGAGTGTTTAACAAATTCCTCCTTCTTTTAATGCGAAATGTTAATTTATGTATGAATAAATAAAACAAAATAAAGAAGACAAGTGAGCCTCCTATTTAGGGATGGAAAAAAAAACATGCTAGCTATTTATGGGTATCTGCTCCATTTAAAAAAGGATATCAAATCATATATATATATATATATATATATATATATATATATATATATATATATATATATATATATATATATATATATATATATATATATATATATATATATATATATATACTTTTTAAATATATTATTTTTAATGTAACATAATATCAATAAAAAAATAATTTTCCAAAATTTTAAATAAAATATTAAATAACGTAGGAAAATATAACTTTACTACTTAATGAATTACTCAAGTGCATAACAAGTTTCCTATCATTCCAGTTAGTTGTTTATCCTAAATTTCACACTTCAACATGTATTTCCAATATATTAAATTGGATATTGCTTTTTAATTATCATTTTGTTGCCTTTAACATTAATTTTTGTGAAGTGTCTTATTTTATTTTGTGTAATGTACTTAAAAGTTTTGCGAGGTACCAAAAAATTATTGACCCCAAATTATTTAATATCACCATAATTTAAATAGTAAATGATTATTTGTGGATATCCGAATACTGGTGGTAATATGTCTAGTATTTCGATAAAATTTTGTTATTGGTCCCAAATTATTTAATATCAACATAAATTAATTGATAAATGGTTATAAGTGGCCACGTGAGTATCCAGATATTGATGGTTATGGTTCTTATATTCAATAAATTTTTTAAATAAGTTTGTTATAATTATAATTCGAGCTGTATTAAATAATAATGATTCTGATATTACATTTTTCCGAGAGTATCCGGGCTCTATCCTTACTCCTATTCCCTTTGTGGACCCACAGATAACATCCACTACAGAAAGAAATACTTAAAAATAAAACTCAATTATTTGAAAATTTCTTAACTACAAAACATAATTTCAGATCGAATTCCAATCATCTTCTTTAAAATGGAATTCGAAAATCATTTTGAGAACTTCATTCATAGAGACAACGTTCATATTAATACCAGAACCACCAGCGGCAGCTCCGGTGATCATGTTTCGATGCTCCGTCGAATCGAATCTTTTCAAGTTCTTGATCAAAATGGTGTCCCGAGATTCACCGACACCACCGACAACAAGCTCCGCTGGCTCCGCTCTCAAATCATCGGCGGCGATGCGGAGTTCGACACCCCGTTTGGGAGGCGTCGCCTCACTTACGCCGACCACACCGCCTCCGGCAGATCACTCCGGTGCATCGAGAACTACATCGCCGCCAACGTGCTTCCCTTCTACGGGAACAGCCACACCAGCGACAGCTACGTTGGGTACCACACGACGAAGATGGTGCACGAGGCGGCGGAGTACGTCAAGAAATGCCTCGGCGGCGGCGGAGATGACGCTTTAATATTCTGCGGGTCGGGTTCCACGGCGGCGATCAAGCGCCTCCAGGAAGTGATGGGTATAGCTGTGCCGTCAATTTTAAGAGAGAGAATACTGTCGAAATGCCTGACCGACGAAGAGAAGTGGGTGGTGTTTGTGGGGCCCTACGAGCACCACTCCAATATTCTATCGTGGCAGCAGACCCTGGCGGCGGATGTGGTGGAGATCGGCCTCGACCACCGCGGGCGCGTCGACGTCGGAGCTTTGGAGAAGGAGCTGGGTTTCTACAAGTCGAAGAACAGGCCGATAATAGGGTCTTTCTCGGCATGCAGCAACGTCACCGGAATATGTACGGACACACGCGCCATTGCCAGGCTTCTTCACCGCTTCGGAGGGTTCGCCTGTTTCGATTTCGCGGCAAGGTGTGTACCCTTTTATTTTTTTTATTTATTTATTTCCACGTGTCATTAATGATTGAACATATCGCTGCTGAGATTGTGTGTACTAATTAAGTAATATTTGACTTGTTATATATATATAATAATATAGTGGGCCATACACGAAGATAGAGATGAGATCTGGAGAAATGGACGGCTACGATGCGATCTTCTTGAGTACGCACAAGTTTGTGGGAGGTCCAGGTACACCCGGGATATTGCTCATGAGCAAGTCCCTCTACCGGCTGGGTTCTTCGCCGCCGTCAACTTGTGGCGGTGGAACTGTTGACTTTGTCAACGGCAAACACCAGGCATGTTATTCCTTATAATTTTTTATATATTAAATCCAAAGAAAGAAAAAGAAAATCTGACGTACCGAACTTGTACCTAACCCAACCGGTTTTATCTATCCTACACCCGTTGAAAGTTACATCGGATGATTTTTGTGTATATATGAATGGTAAAAATCTACCCGATGTATTTCACCGATTTAGGATCTCAAAAGCCAACCCAACCCCACTAATTAATGAATTTATTCGAGATAGCCCTCACCAACGTGTTTAGTGAGGGGTTGGCCCGAGACTTTTTATATTACATTATCCCATTAATTTCAAGTTTCCTTGGACATAAACTTTTTTGTTAGACATTAGTTATTTAGTATTATATATGGGCGAATTGCAAAGAGGCTCATCACATGGGACTTAAATATATTTTGATTCACAAAAAAAACAGTCTCCCAATTAAACCTATTCCCATGTCTTTAGTTTAAAATACCCTCCATAATATAATACTTATCAATTCTATCAATTACGCTCTAACTTCCTTAATATTACACATTGACCCCGGATTTAAATAAATATATCACATTAATCCCCCAATTTTTTTTTTCAGAAAATCATTTTTTTTCTGAAATTTTTTTTTCCGGCTAGATTCTGGCGTTGACTTTTTTTTTTGTTTTGAAAACTTTTGTTTTTTCCCTGAAATTTATTTCTGGCGGGTCAACCACCGTTGACCGCCGGTCTCCAGCGTTGACCTTTTCTTTTAAATTATTTTTTCTTAGAAAAAATATTTTAATTAATATTACTGTATTGACTACTAAATTACTGTCTCAGACAGTAATATTACTGTTTGGAACAGTAATATTATGAATATTATTTTCCCGAACAGTAATATTAGTAATATTATTATCTAAGACAGTTAAATCACTGTTGGAGATAGTAATTTAGCAGCCAAGGCAATAATATTAATTAAAATAAATTTTTATAAGAAAAAAAATTTAAAATTAAAAAAGTCAATTAACAGTTAAATAACTGCTGGAGACAGTAATTTAGCAACGAATACAGTAATATTGATTAAAATATTAAAAAAAGTCAATTAACAGTTAAATTACTGTTAAATAACTGACAGCTAAATAACTGCTGGAGACAATAATTTAGCAGCAAAGACAGTAATATTAATTAAAATATTTTTGATGAAAAAAAAAATCAATTAACAGTTGAATAACTGTCGGAGACAGTAATTTAGCAGCCAAGAAAGTAATATTAATTAAAATATGTTTTTAAGAAAAAACAAAATTATAAAAAAAAAAAAAAAAAGTCAATGCCGGAGACCGGCGGTCAACGGCGGCGACCGGTGGTCTCCGGTGGTGGCGGGTCAAAATTGTAATTATGGTTAAAATTGGTTAATTGATGAAATTGAGCTAAATTGGGGTATAAATCATGAAATTGGAGTTGAACTGGATTTCAATGAATTAAGGATAATTTTGGTATATATAAAATGATTTTCCTTAGTTGCAAATAAGTTTAAATGAGCTTGATATATTTGAAAGACCAAAAACTTGGATGTTCTTCTTTTAATTAAAAGCCCTTGTCATGGGCTTTTTGTGAGTAACCAAATACATATTTCAGGACACACTATATTCAAAGAAGATAGAAGAAAGAGAAGATGCAGGAACGCCACCAATAATCCAGAAAGTAAGAGCTGCACTTGCTTTCTGGATAAAAGAATACATTGGCTACAAAGCGATAGAAAAGCAAGAGAAAAAGTACATCGGTCGAGCATTCGAAAGACTTGCTTCGAACCCAAACATTTCCGTCTTAGGAAACACCACCGTAAAAAGACAAGCCATCTTTTCTTTCCTCGTTTACTCCAAAACAAGTAAGATCAATTCATCGGGGCTCGATCTATGGAGAGAAATGGGGAACACGATAGGGAAGCCTCTGCACGGGCGTTTTGTCGCCAAGCTTCTCAACGACCTATTCGGGATCGAGGCTCGTGGAGGATGCGCTTGCGCTGGGCCATACGGACACAAATTACTCAACGTTGATGAACACCAATCGCTTGCGTTTAGATCAATCATCGAAAAGGTCAGTTAAATATTCGCCTAATCTCAGTTCAACGTTATCTGAATGTTTGGACTCGGTTTGGTTCATTGATTTTGAAATGGGGAAAATGAAAATGAAAATGAAAATTTCTATTATGTTTAAGGGAAAATTGTAATGAAATTGATTTTGTGTAAATTCATTTTTTTTAACGAAACATACGTGCCATGGAGGTGAACTACTCAAATATAATTGAGTGTTTTCTTGTAATTCAAGAAGATTTTTACGTGAAGTTTTTCCTCCCACTTTTTTAGTTTTTTTCTTTAATTTCTTTCTTATTTTGATCAAAAACTATTTTCAACTTTTTACGTACCCAAACTGTTTTACCTCCTAACCAAACATAAAATCTATTATATATACCTAATCATTTCATCTTTTCACTTAGCATTTTTCTTAATCTAAACAAAGCCTTAAGGTTTCGAAACAATAGTATACGAAGAAGTTCTCGAACCCTTTTTATTCAAGTTTCTTGGCAGTTTTTTTTTTTCCTTTTATTTACATGGTTCTAGACGACACATTATTTTACTTAATTTTTCCGACGACGATAGGGTTATGGTGGAATAAAGCCAGGGTGGACAAGAGTGAGCTTCCCATACTACATGGGAGAGGAAGAAGTAGAGTTCATTCTTGCTGCGATTGAATTCATAGCCATATACGGGCAGAGGTTCTTGATTTTGTACCATTTTAGCTGGAAAACCGGTGCGTGGACTTTCAAGAAAAATAATCCACTCAACGACGACATTATTAATGGATCTTCGTCGTCTTTAGACAGCAATATGGTCAAGACATTAAACATGGGAAAATATAAGGAAAATAGTGATGATCAGACAACGAAGAAAGAAGATATGTTATGCAGATACACAAATTATTTGGAAACTGCAAAGCGCATTGCCATTCTTCTTCCTAAATTCCCACCACAAAAAAGAATACCTCAAGAAATTGACGCACTTGTGCCCTTCAAAATATAGACTTTCTAGCATATATATATATATATATATATATATATATATATATATATATATATATATATATATATATATATATATATATATATATATATATATATATATATATATATATATATATTAATTTTGTGAGTGTATATAATATAGGTAAGGAGATGTATTTAATAAATAACTAACATGCGTGCAATGTGCATGGCAGGGTTAGGGAGATCTATTTATTTACTCGATCATGAGAGATGTGATTTTTATTTATAATTTTTTCTTGAATTATCGAATCTTATAGAATATAAAATTGTATTTATCATATGGGGAAGCACACTTAGCTTTGAAGTAATTAAGGTTATATTTTGAAGGGATAATTAGCAAGACCCCCTCATCTAGGAAATGTAGTTAAGAAAACACCCCTTCCTAAAAATAATTAGAGAAAACCCGTTAATTAATATTCCACCCAAATACTATTTTCATAATTCCAAAACTACCCTTAATTGTTCAATATACTCTCTCAAAACCCTATCTCATTTTTCATTTACCATTTTCCTTTCTCGTTTTTCGTTTCTATCTTTTTCTCTATTCTCTGTTCTTTCTTCTTTCTTCTTCTTTGTTTTTTTTTTTTTTTTGTTTTCTCCGACAAATCTTCTCCTCGCCGCCGCCGCCGCCGTCGCAAGATGAAGAAATGCATAGAGTCTAACCATCGGCGTCTATCAACAGAAAACATCGTATCGAACTCGTTGAGGGATATGTATGTGACACAACCCATAATTTAGGAGTGCAAAGTGAGCTTAGTAATTAGGGTCTAAAAAGAATGATCACTACTCATATTTTTTTCTTCTGGAATATAAAATAATATTTGAATTTGATTAAATTCTTTTACTGGGGTTAAATTAATATAAGTGGATTTGATTTGAATTTACACATTTATTTAATTAACAAAAAGTATATAGTTTGAAGCCCTTGAATAACTTTTTCTTAAAAAGTAGTATCCATTGCAACGAAAATTTAAGGCCCTTTTTAAATTGTCAAATTTTGGAAGACCTTGATTGCGGCCGCCTCCACCTATGCCTTTGACCGGCCATTTTGCACGGTCACAAACAACTGAATGTGCTAACAACTAGGGAATAACAAGTTCATTAAGAGATGGACTAGCGGTTGAAGTAAGTGAGTTTTTGTCAGTTGATTCAGGTCGAATCTCTTTATTCACGGTCGTTAAGTTGAATTTGTCATACATTGTTAGTCTAATGTGGTTTATGTTTCCCGTATGCAGAGCCGGTCCTGAGAATTTGGGGGCTCTAAGCGGATTTTAACATTATCGCTTTGATTTTTTTAAATAGTATCTAAATTATATTGTTATTGGCACACATTTTTAACAAATATCTTATTTAATAAACAAACTTTTTTTCTCTTTTACTGAAAATAACAATATGAATTTGAAATATATCAAATACGAACCTTAATGTTGTTGGCATTGTAAAAACATTTGATGACATAATGATATATGCATCTATTCCATGCATAAACAACACATTACAGGGAGGAAAAAAAACAGTCGTTGATCAAAATTATTAACAGTACATATATTGTTCGTCTCAACCGACAACTGTTCGTTTCAATTTTTTTGTGATATGGATGTTTGGTTTAAGGTTTAATTACAATCTCAAAAAAAATTGGCATATACATTTAGATATTAATAACATACTATTTAGATATTAATAACATACTATAAGTGATTATATAATTAATTTATAAACAGTATTATCTACAAAACAAAACATTTAAATTGGTCTTTCTTTATATATTTTTTAATAGTTGAGATTATAAAATATTCCATTAACATATAGTTTAAAACAACATCTAATAAAATATTGAAGGACTAAAATGTGCTATATAACTAATTATTAGGGCCATATAGTGGTTTATGAAAAAAATTGTGGAGCCCCCCTATGGGGTGGGGCCCTAAGCCAAGACTTCCCAGGCTGGCTCTGCCCGTATGTTTACTCAATGCACGCGCGCATTCGCGCGCGCGCGCACGCGCACACACACACCCACACACACACACACACACACACACATATATATATATATATATATATATATATATATATATATATATATATATATATATATATATATATATATATATATATATATATATATATATATATAATAAAAGGGAAAATTAGCAAGAACACCCTCATCTAGAAAATGTAATTAACAAAACACCCCATCCAAAAAATAATTAGAGAAACCCCTTAGCTAATATTCTACCCATATGATATTTTCATAATTTCAAAACTATCTTTAATTGTCCAATATATTTTTTCAAAACCCTAGTCATTTTTCATTTATCCTACATACACACACTTTCTCTCTCCTAATTTTTCCTCTTCTTCTCTCTCTCAACGTATTCTCTCTCTCTCTCTCTCCTCTCATTTTTCCTACTCTTCTTCTTCTCTGTGTTTTTTTTTCTCTATTTTCTGCTTATTATATTTTAATGGAGTTCTTCAGTAATGTCGTTAGTGGAGGATTCCCGTTCTTGAAACTGGGAGATCAAACTCCCATTATGGTTGACAAAGTGTGGTGTGGCGATGGTGTATGGTGACGATGAGGAGGCAAATTTAGGGTTTTTTGTTGGATCAAACGGATAACGGCGCGGGTAGAGAAATTCGTGCAGGCTGGAATCTTAATCGACTATGTATATGTTCATAGTCGATTGAGTTAATCTGACTATGGATTGGTAGTCGATTAAGATTAATCGACTCCAGTTTTTTTTATTCTTTTTGAATTTTTTGTTTATTGATTCCAATCATATAAATCTATTATAATCTTTGTATACTTTTTGTTTTTGTAAAATATAGTTGATTTTGTATTTTTTTGTAATTGTGATTTGTTATTTTTAGTCATCAGATTCTTAATCGACTATGCTTATATTTCATAGTCGACTAGTTTATCAGATAAAGGAAAAAAAAAAGTTATAAAACGAAAAAAAAAATTAAAAAAGAAAATAAAGAAAATAAAAAAAAAATGAAAACGGCTGAATGAGATGGGGCATAATTGGTGATAGTGTTAATGAGGTGACATGGACATAATGGAAAAAATGAGTGACTGAAATTAGAAAGGGACTTTTTTCAAATGGTGCAAAATAGTTTGGACCTCTCCATATTAAAGAAGTATTGAAACCTTTTGGTGCAAATATTGAAAAGAGGTTATGTCAAAGAGCCCAAAAATAAAATAGAAAACAATAAATTTTGTGACAATATTAATTGTACCTTTTATATTATATAAGTATTATGAGTATTTATATAGGTTGTCCCACAGAATATTCCTAAATTTTAGGTATGTTACATTGACATAGTATTAACTTTGTTAATTCTTTTTTGACTAATTTAAAAAAAAAATATGGATTCAAGAAATGCTACCCAGTGGCTCCCTTGACTTTCATGGTTCTAAAAACTAATGGAATTAGACAACTGAAAATAGATACTCAAAAGTTGCACAATTCAGCTGGTTGGTTTAGTTGTGAACGAAGTAAACGACCGGAAATTGATATGGCTAAAGTTAATACACATTAATTTATTAAGAATTAATTTTAATTTGATCAAATTAAACGAGTTATTTAATTGAAATTATGGTTTGATATTCCTCATCCGTCTCCATTGAATTATAGTTATTTGGCAATTACGCAGTATATACTACCTCATGAGCAGGGCCGGTTCCGACCATAGGTGAAAGAGACGGTCGCCTCGAGCCCCAGATTTTTAAAACAATTTAAGGGCCTGCGTGTAATATTTTAACTCTCTATATATACTAGTTATAGTATTAAATGATATTTAAAATACATAAATAGTTCCAACAATTTGAATAACCATAACTATATTATTTCACATAGTTTAAGTATTTGTTGAATTTTTTTACTTATTATTGCATATTTGATGTGAATGAAATGTCTTAGATCAATTACAATTAATTAGATATTGAGTTCTTTTATCAAATTTTTATCTCTTTCAAGATTTTAAACTTTGTTTGTTAGCCATCTTTGCATTTTTTTGGCTATGTTTGGAAGCGTTTTGGAACTTAATTTGATTTCATTTTGAGGAAATATGTTTTGGGGGAAGAATTTGAGAATGAAAGTAATGTTTGTTTATATTTTGGAAGGAGACAAAATACACTGTAGGAGTCATATCATGTTTAAATGTGTTAGAAAAAAGTATTTTAGAAGAAAAAAATTGAAAGATGAAGTGATGTTTATCTGTTTTTTAGTGAAGATATATTTTAGTGTAGCAGTCAAATCATTTTACTGTAGGAGTCACATCATGTCTGAAGGAGAGATAAACTTTTGAAATTGTTTTGAGAAAATGATTTGAAAAGTTTAATACATCCCATTTTGTTTTGGGGAATCAATGAAAACAAAATAGAAATGGTTCCAAACATTGCCATATTCTACGTTGTCTAACTGTAATTTCAAAGAGTTTTGACCAACTGAAATATACTACATTCAATTTTTTTACATATATTTACTTGTTCAATGATATTTCTATGAATATTTCAAAAAAACCTTAATGGCTCTGCCCTGAACCCTGTAAACTTTCGGTTTACCTTAACTTCATCAACATTTTAGACATATTTTCCCTAAAAATCTTAACTGCTAAAGAATTTCTTGTCCAGTCGTAGTCCGTAATGAATAATGTGTACATTATACAATAAAAAACAGGAAACCATTTTTTATAAATTCTTTAAACTCGCCTAGGGTCCTCAATTTCTCAGGAACTACCCTGGTCATGAGTATTTTATGAATTTTGTTTATGATAATAGGTACGGTATGTTCATACTATGGTAATAATATTGCGTAATATTTAATAAAAATATTTTGGTATATATGGTACGATCAACGGTACGATAGAAATATTTTGGTACATAATCTGTATGTATGATTAGATAAGAAAATATAGTAAAAATAATCCCCCTATATATTGCCATTTTTTTTTCTTTTGTGTAGTGAAGCAGCTGTGTCTAGGTGCAGTGGGTAAATCTACACTTTCGTATAATAGCTTGCAAATCACACGAGAGACGTAAATAACACTAAGCTAACCATGTATGACAAACTCAAGCTAGCGACTGTTGCCACTTGAATCAATTAACACGACCACTTGTTCCAACCGCTAGATCATCTCTTGCGGAACTATATATTGTCATCTTGCCTAACCTAATCTAGAAAATACTAGTATGAGTCCACGGATTAAAAGTTTTGATTTAAGTATATATAATCACAATCTTTCAATATTTTGATATATATGATACGATCAATGGTACGATAGAAGTATTTTGGTATATAATTTGTATGTATGATTAGATAAGAAAATATAGTAAAATAATCCCGCTATCTATTGCCATCTTTTTTTTTTTTTTTTTTTAATGAAGAGCGCTATGTCTGTGTCTATATATGTGTAGTGGGTAAACCTACACTTTCGTATAATAGCTTGTAAATTACACGAGAAACGTAAATAACACTAAGCTAACCATGTGTGATAAACTCGATCTAGTGACCGTTGCCACTTGAATCAAGTAACACGACCACTTGTTCCAACAGCTAGATCATCTCTTGCGGAAATTGTCATCTTGAATCAATATTCCAACTTTTTTTTATTGCTTTTTGAAATACTAATATAGAAATATGTGTTTTTTCGCCGCCTGTTTTTGTTTTATTCTCTATTATTTCATATAATTTTATAATTAGATATTCTTTCTCTATTTGTTATTACAATATAAAATACAACTACTAAAATATATATTTTTACTTCAAAATTATAAATATAAACTTATTTTAGCTATATTTTGTGAATAATCCGAAAAAAAATTCGGGGGTGATGCCCCTTAAATCCCCAAAATTATAACCTCCTTTCAGATATATTTTTTCCTAAAAAATTCGACCCCTTAAAATGTGGTCTAGATCCGCCACAGATCTTGCCTAACCTAATCTAGAAAATACTAGTATGAGTACACGTATTAAAAGTCTTGATTTAAGTATATATAGTCACAATCTTTCACTTAGCTATCTTGAATGGTTATGGTTCTAAAATATCTCAGATGGAATTCAAATTAAACTTGCCTACTTGCCCAAGTGGAGTTAACGTTGTAACTTGCTTGTAAATTACATTTGAATTTCTAATATTCAATTTATTTAGATTTATATAGAAAAAAAACCTTTCCGTTAAAAAAATCAACAGTTCCACCGACGGAGATGAAATTAGTTGGCAAACTCAGAACATAAAAGTTGCAGCCAGTGTTTTTTTATTCATGTATATATCGATTTACAAAATATATAGTTGACTCAAGTTGGATTAAAAACTTATTCAGTTAACTATAATTTTGGTTAGTTTGAGTTCTGTCAAATTCAGATTGAAAAATTATTTCAAAATTAATTCAATGCAATTTTTTAAACAATTTTCGCCCTTTGTCATTGATTGCTCAAATTAATTAATTTGTACAACTTATTTATCTTCCTTGGAGCAGTGTAAAGGGTAATATAGACTTTTCCATTAAAAAAATGAAGCTATTCTTCGAGGTGCAAAAATGGGATTACGTAATTTTTTTTCCCTTATAAAGGACCACCAATGTACACTGTTTGAGATTTCTTCTCAAAAGATGCATCAAAGACTAACATTTTTTCCGTCCATTAAACGGTGTCTGCGTGGCAGCTCCGTAAATTGACTTAAATCTGTAAACGTAAATTGACTAGATGGTGAATGTTTAATCAGTATATTCTAAACGAAGTTTTGAAATGATTTTTATGTGCGTCGTAGAACACCATTTTGAATACTATTATAATCAGTGGGGAAGCACCAGATGGAGGCCATGGCCCCTCACAGTTTTTTTTTTACTACTTTATATGTATATATAGCTTATTGTCTTTATATTGTGCTCCAATATTTTTTTATAATATAAATTTATAAAATATAAATAAAGTATTTTTAATTGAAGATCAAAACAAAGAAAAATGCTAAATGACTCTAATAAACAAGTAGGGTAAAGAAATTACGATTGTGACTTGGAACAAGGGGCAAGTCCACCCTTGGGCGATGGTGGACTTAAGCCTACCCTCAATTGAAATAATTACGACTCTGTGCATGTGAATTCTCTTAAAATTACGACTAGAAACAAAAATAAATCTAGTTCCCATATGAAATATAATAAAAATTAATGGCAAAACTAATAAAAAGCTCTTTATTTGCAATACACACACGTTTGTGTATAAAATTCCTTTGCCAAGTTACCTATATCATATAGGCTATATGGGAAAGAATAATTCCCTTAGAATTCTAATCAATTTGGGCTTGTAATAGAACCGCAGTTCTAACATGTCGTGTTGTATGCAAGATGGTAATTTTCTTCTCGCCACAATATATGGCCGAACTACCGATTTTGGATAGAAAATCATCTTTGTCCATTCGCCAAAGATGATAACGTGATTTTGATCATGATATGAGTTATTATTCTGATGAGCAACTTCTAGGAGAGTGAAATGGACTTGAAAAGTACCCGATCGGGAATCAACTTATGTAGAGATTCTCTATAGATTATTTTTTAGTACACATCTTACGATCAACAAAATCAGTGATAGTTAAACACGGAGAACAATATTCCGATCGATGAGTTGTAGGTTTGGTAAGTCTGCCTTTCCTTTTTCAATATTCATTTCTCAAGGGCGCGTACACAAATTCAATTCTATGAACGCCAATGGAGATTTCAACGATATAACTAGGATCTTAGTCCTTCACTTCACGACGAACTCGCTACTAGTGTAATCAATTTGATTCATGAAATAAATATGTAAAGTAATCATGATAAAATCAAAATTACCTACATAATGTACTCTAAAATATGTACATGGATGCACCAGCTTGTTACTGTTATGTATAATAACAAATTGAAATTTCAAAACTCGACTTTTTCTTCTAATACTGATAATTTCGTTCTTGTTTTCAATATTGATTCCTTGAACGAGCATTATTTGTACAATACACTAAGCTCTCTATGTGTTGGTGAGTGCATATATATGTTCATGTATTGTTAAGTTCAGAGTCTAAGCTCTCTATGTGCTGTTGAGTCATAAGTTCATGTATTGCTAAATTACCAGTCTAAGCTCCTCATCATGTAAGCTCCCAGTATAACTATTGAGTGTTTGCAGTGTAAAATTGTCAGTTCAGTCTAAGTTGTGCATGTTACCCAATTAAACGACTAAACATAATCAAAATTATTTTATCTTTATATATATAACAAAAAAAAAAAAAAAAAAAAAAAAGAAAGAAAAGACAATAGCATAATCTGATTTGGGTGAATTTGACATATATCCACAAATCCAAGTTTCACTAAAAATAGGCCCACTCTTCAAATTTCATTCCACTCGCCCACCAGGCCAGTTCAACCCAATTCGGTCCGGTCTGACCCGGTCACATTTTACCCTTTTTTACAAAAAGAAATTGTTATTATTTTCTTTTTGTCGGTGGCAGGTCGTCGAAGTTCCTGTTTAGCTGACTCAACATGAGTTCTCTTTAAACAATCCATTTTTTTTCTTTATTTTTTCTTTTATTTTTTTCGGTGGTGGGTCGTGAGAGCTTAAATTAGTTGACTCAACATTAGTTAGTTTAATATGGGTAGCCATATTTTTCCATCGGCGGATCGTCAGATCTCCGGTTAATTAGCTCACTCAATATTAGTTAACTTCAGCATTAACTAACTTAAACATTAACATTATAACTGTCGCATGCCAGCTAATGCTTGGTCAGCTAATCAGAGCCCTAAATTCCAACGAACAATAGCTGGAAAAGAAAAGAGATGTTAATCAATGTTATAGTTAACTAATATTGAAGTTAACTAATGTTGAAGTTAACTAACGTTGAGTCAACTAACCAGAGCTCCAACAACCCACCAGAAATAAATTAATAGGAAAAAAAAAGATACTAGAAAAAAATGGAAAGTCAAATATGAACTGATGTTGAATCAGAGAGCTCCGACGACCCGCCGTCGGGGAAAAAAAAATAAATAAGAAAAAAAAATGGAATGTCAACTAATGTTGAAGTTAACTAATGATGAGTTAGCTAACCGGAGCTCCGACAACCCGCCGCCGGATAAAAAAATTTAAATAAAAAAGAAATATAAAAGAAAAAAATGAATGACAACTAATTGAAGTTAACTAATGCTAAGTCGACTATCTAGAGCTTCGACGATCCGCAGCCCGGAAAAAAAATTAAAAGAAAAAAATGAATGTCAACTAATTGAAGTTAACTAATGATGAGTCAACGCTGGAAGAAAAATATAAATTATTATTTTTTAAAATTATTAATTAAAATAAATAAATAAAATAATAATAATTAAAATAAAATAAGATAAAACAAACCCTAATTATGATTTGAAAGGGTAAAAATGGTATAAGCTAATTATTTAGGTTTATATCGGATGCAATTTAGAACTAATGAGTTTTACTCAAAAACATAAAAATATTTAGGTTTATCCCATATTATGTAGGGGCTTTAAGATATGCATCTCTAGTGGGAAAACATATTAGAAGCTACTCCCAAGCCCAAAAAAACATTAGCCCCACATCCTTTTGTAAAATAGTTCATATACTACCCTTACGGTGATTTTTAACGCTGTGTTTTATGATTTGGCAAGTTGAAATAAAATCCCACTAATCTCGCCATTACTAATATACGTGATTCTAATTTACCAAATCCCTTATTAACCGCATCATGTCACACCCAACTTTATTCTATTTCCTTTCTTTCTATTCTGCAAATTGGACGATGTATATTCTGCAAATCGGACGGGAACACCGATGTAGTATACAACAGAAGAAGCCAACTTTCGTTGCCATCTATTCATTCCAATGTCTACGCTTACTGATATATCGAGTACGAATTTGATTTTGTAATTTACAGTTTTCATTTTACAAAATAAAAAACTAGGGTTTTTATAAAATCGATTTCGCAGGGGAGATGAGGATGAAAGGCACGCAAGACATAAATGCGCTAGATCCAGGTACGATATACATATGTTTTGTTGTTTAATTATATTAAAGTCTTTTGGTGTCTATGACACAAATCTATACAAAAAAAGTTTGCTGGTTTGTTTAATAGTTGATTATGTGAAGATTGTAGTATATATTCTAGATTTTTTATTACATATGAGTGGTACAGTACTGCATATTATGTAAACGTTATTGAGTTGGGTGATTCGTGAAGATTATTGTTATATAGGGGTGGTTTCGGTACGGTTGCCGAATATTTTGTTCAATACCGTGTACCTACCGTATCTTGCGGTATTGAAAAAATCTATACCGTTACCGTACCAACAATTGCGGTATACCGTTATTCGGTATACCGTTAGTTTCGGTACGATATAATCGGTACGTGGTAATCTACCGTACATAATTTTGGTGATGAATTCGGATAATACCATAATTAAGATGAATACTTAATAAATGTATAAATACAACAAATTAAGCAAATAATTATGACAATGAAGCAATCTACATGAATATACATTATACAACCTAGTAGAAAATTTTGCTTTAGTTAACTAATGCTTACTAATATATGTATCTATAGAAAAATTGTAGAAACTAGTGAGTAAGAAAGTTTCATGGTTTAAGTAAAAGAAACAAAAAAAATTAAATATGTTGCAATAATGCAAATGAAACAAAAGGTTGGGACCTCAGGGTGAAAGAAAGAGAGAAGAAAATTGTTGCAAAAAGAATTCTACTAATAAGAGATTAGTTGGACTTTAGAACTAAAGAAGTACGCGTGGACGTAAACAACTTAACGAGAGGCAAATAGTGAATTTGCATAAATATATGAAGAGAATAAAAAAAAAAACATAATTATGTATATATATAGGATATATCATATTCTGATTCATGTTTATTTTTTTTTTATTATTTGTTGACTATATTTTTTTATTTAACAATATAAAAGGAAATTTATATTAACTAATTTTAAAAATACAAAGTTGTGGTACGGTACGGTATTACCATGGTATTGAAGATCCAATTCCGCTACCGTACCGTAAACTAATGGTACGGTACCAATACCGTACTAAATGTAGTGGCAACCGATAGTTCGGTATTTATTCGGTAATTTTTGGTAGGTATACCGTGGTAATCGGTATTCGGTAATTTTTTTCCAGCCCTAATTCTATATGTATCTGTAATTATCTATGTGTTCTATGTACTACTGTGATAATCTATGGGTATCGGTGATATGCTGGGTATTGATTTAATGATTATAGTCTATCTAATCTCCTTGAATGTATTAGGACAATTCATTATCTGGGTACATCTAGTTTGTGAAAGTCCTATAAGACACTCAAAATTTTATTATTGAATAAACACAATCATACCAATGTTGAGGTCTTGAATCCTGATTCCTTAAACCACTTTTTTTGGATATATAGGTTTTTTGGTAACTAATTATATACATGTAATACTGTGGTACTCTATGGGTACTGTGATATTCTGTAGTTGTCTACGTATTAGAAAATGTCAAATTCATTAAAACATTTACTGCTTTTGAAACTATTTAGTCTATGTATTTTTTTATCTTCTACCATACATTTAGCTTTCCTGGTAACAAATATGATTTGTCAAATTTGCAGGCGAGACAATGTTTTCTTTAGTCGCCCTTGGAAATAAAAGAAGCAAAAGAGGGGGTCACAAACATGAGAAGGAGCATTATAGAATATCTTTTAAATTACAAGATGGAATGAACGATTAATTTCTCCCATTTTTTTTTGTTTCTTGTACGCAAATGAAAACCATTTTGCGAATAATATTTGCAGTGTTGCCTAGTTAAACATAATTATGGTTTTAAACCTTTAGTTTTTGGGTAAAAATATTAGAGACTAGCCGGTCATTGTTAGCACTGTTTCGTATCTATATATTATTGTACCTTTTCAATTTAATGAGTTGAAGTCATAGATATCATGTGACATATACTGTTGCATATCTTCGTATGTTTGGAGTATGGCCTGCTTTACGTAAATTAATTAACCAAATGCCCACTGTTACACAGCCTGGTAGTACTCTACAAGGATTATCAACTATATAATCCTATGATATACTGTATGCGTCTTTGGTATGCTATGTTTAGCTACATGAACTTGGTATTTGCGCAATGAGTGTTTATTGTGCACCATCCCTGAATAAGTTGTATTATCTTGGAAAATGGCCTTTGTTCCAAGACAGTCTTTGATATGAATTGAAAACACAAAAACAATACAATAAGTTTCTATCGAATGTTTATGCGCACTTGTCTACAGATAGTTGAATTTAACGGGAACAGATATGAACTAAATACAACCAAACACATGTAAAAAGAAAACAACTCACAAGATTATGCAAATTTGAATTTTGTAACTGCAATAACTATTCAAGAACTCAATCAACAAGAAAATCCATGAAAGTAAAAGAAAACATCCACCGCAAAAATATCACAGTGCTGAAATGAGAAAAAGTACTTCTTAAACATAAATCGACGAATGGAAAAAAAAAAAAAAAAAAACTAATGTTCAACTTTAAACGCAAATTAAAACAGCTCAAAAGAAATCCAAAATGAACCTAGTCAATACGCCTTATGCATGTCTTCTTGATGTGCGTGCATATCTTCTTGATGTGCGTTCCAACCTGGTTGCAACTACTACACTTCATCATCCTCGCTACCTCTCACCCCTACAAGTAATTATCTTCGTCTTTTGTCTTACACGGTTTGGCTGGAACTCAGGCTGACCAACGACATTCAACGGAGGGTCAGCAAAAGGTCTAGCAAATGGGAAAATTGCTTTAGCATAACTTTGTCTGTATGACGAAATATGAAAGTAATCTTCCACATAATTGTATCCTTCCATTTTCACTTTGTAGAGCACACAAGCAGCATGAGCACATGGGAATCCCGAATTTTGCCACATTCGGCATGAACATGATTTATTCCATAAATCAACTACAACAACGGGTTCACTCAACACCTGATATACCGAGTCATATATGCAACAGAACACGAAATATGCAACGAAACACAAATATTTTTAACAAAACACCTAACGTGAACACATAACGATTATATACAATTAAATAGTTAAATAAACCATCACCATGAAAAACGGAAAAAAACAGACATCGTACAATATGCATCTGGCGCCATAAATTACCCTTATATTTCAAAACTTTAATCTGCAAACCTGCGGTAAAGAATCATGTACCCAATCGAACCAACACACAACACAAACCCTCTGCTACGTGACGATGAAAACCCATACCTTCTTGCGGCTGAATCTTAAAAAAACACACTCAATTTTTAGCAGATTGATATCTGTGATATCTTCTTCACTGGCGTGTTGTATATATTAACGGGATGAGATTATGATACAGTTAATCTCAATCTGGAACGTGATTGATACGTGATCCCTAATTTAAAGGGACGTGATATTAATTAAAATATGTAACCCCACAAAACGTCACAAACGTTCTATTAATAATAAGGGTAATATGGGATTATTTAAAAAAAAATCCCTTATTTCATATATTTTACCAAACGGGGGATTTAGTTACGAAAAAAATATTAGGCTCGTATTCTATATCTAATTAAGTTTTTTTTAAGGGACTTGCAGCATATTATCCCTATTATGTAAGCTAGTGAGGGGGCTATCTCAAATAACCCACCCTAATATCATATAGTTAAACCTCTATACATTAATACAGTTGAGACCATCAAAATTTTATTAATTTAGCGAAATATTAACTTATCGATAAATTAATAATTATTAATTTATATATTAAATAACCACTTATTAATATATGAAATTACTTTTATTATTATTTTCAATAAATATATTTATTTTTTTATTTTTTTTAAGTTTATATTATTCATTGTACTATTAGTCCAATATACTATCGAGTTCGTTTCACAAACAAAAGCTCTTAAAGCAGCAATGGTATATAACGATTTATGTTGAATTATGAGAAAACTATACCGAAACTTTAACCATGTTAAGAAAAGTGAGGGACGAGATTGATGGTAATGTGAACTTCAACAAGAACAAGCGACAACTAAATTATATTGTGTTAAGCCTTCATAGATCTATAAAATAAAATATGTATTGTACCATGTAATTTAAGAATTATTTTTATGCATTATTAATTTGTATATTATATGGGGTTTCTTAAAATTTTCGAATGTGTATTATCTTATAAATTTAGCGAATTATTAATTTAGCACGTTGTCCCCAAGTCGGGACCGAGAAAATTTATTTTTAAGCGAGGTTATTAATTTATCAAAGTTCCACTGTATTTGTAAAACTTTTTAATTTATATGCACAGTAGAACCTCGATAAATTAATACCTGATAAATTAATAACCTCATTTAAATAATATTTTTTCCAAGTTCCAACTATGGGACAAGTGCTAAACTAATAATTTGCTATGTTTTTAAGATAATACACATTCAAAAATAATGAAGAAGCCCGATATAATATATAACTTAATAATGCTTAAAAATAATTCTTAAATTACATAGTACAATATATATTTTATAGATGTATGAAGGATTAATAAAATATGATTTAATTATCACTTGTTTTTTGTTGAAATGAACATCAACATCAATCTCGTTCCTCATTTTTATTAACATGGTTAGAACTTTTGGTAAAGTATTCTCATAACTTAACAAAAAATTGTTCAATGCCATTGCTGCTTTAAGAGCTTCCGTTCGAGTAACGAACTCTATAGTACATTCAAAGTAACAGTACAATGAATGATATATACGTAAAAAAAATGTATTTATTGAAAATTATAATAATAATAATTTAATAAACTAATAATTTACTACTTAATATATAAATTAATAATTATTAATTTATTGATAAATTAATATTTCGCTAAATTAATAGAATTTTGATGGTCCACCAGATGTTCAATATATAATTTTCCTTTTTATCTCTTGTTTGGCAGCCGTTTTAGTTTTAGTTATTTAAACACCAAACTCATCCACAATCATAATTCACTACATCTATTTTTTTGGGGCTCTTTGATATAACCCCTCAATACTTCTTTAAATAGGAAGAGACGACCCAAACTATTTTGCACCATTTGAGAAAAACCCTTTACTTTTTCCTAATTTCAGCCACCCATTTTTTCCAATCATGCCCCTACCTCATTTGACTTTTTTTTTTTTTTTAATTTTATTAATTTTTTTTAACTTTTTTTCTTTCTTTATCAGGTATATTAATCGACTATGAGGTATAAGCATAGTCGGTCAAGAAACTAACTACAAAAAACATACACAACTATGGAAAAACAAAAATCGACACTATTTTTACAAAAACAAAAAATATACAAACATTATAATTGATTTATACAATTGGAAGCAATAAACAAAAAATCCAAAAAAAAAATAAAAAAAATAAAAATTGGAGTCGATTAATCTTAATTGACTACCAGTGCATAGTCGATTAACTTTAATCGACTATTGAACATGTACATAGTCGATTAAATCTCCAGCCTGTGCGAATTTCTCAATCCGTGCCATCCTCCGCCCGATTCACCAAAAACACACGAGATATGCCTCTCTATGCCGTAGCAACACCACACCATCCCATAATCCTTGAACTTCATCCATTCCATCCAACACCTTGCGACTTCATCCCACCCACAATCCTTGAACCCAAACAAACCAATTTTCATTCTCCAACTAGATATAGATTGAAACCAAAAATAGAATATAGATCTAGATAGAAGCCAACTATACCGAAGAAACAAATTTAGAGCTACTTAAAAGACATGGTATTCCGGCGTTGATGACTTGAGACATGATCTTCACTCTCTACCGCCGCTGCCATTGTCCGTCTCCGCCGCTGCCATGGTCTTCACGTCTCCGTCGCTGATGACTTGATATATGTTCCTCCTCCGCCGCTGGTGTTTTTGTGAGTGAAGAGAATGGAAAAGATAATGAACGTTGAAAATTAGGGCTGAGTATGTATGAACTTTATAAGGGTATTAGTTTGGGGATTATTAAAAATTCATTTTGCTGGAAATATACCTAAAATGGTTTTCTCAATTTATTTTTGAGAGAGGTGTTTCCTTAACTATATTTTCTAGATGAGGGAGCTGTTACTAAGTTTTCCATTGTTTTTATCCCTTATTTCACACCCTATTTTCTGTAATTATCTCCTATTTTGCCTCCTATTTTCTTTATATACTTTCATATCAAATCTATGAGATTGTTATTGATCTAATGACATTTACCTTCATTTTTTTTACTTTCTTTATTGTTCATTCTAATTTTTTTAACTTTTTATTTCTCCAACATATCTGTAATTATTTTTGTTTCTCCAATTATTAATTTATTTATTTGACTTTGTTTATTATTTTCCTTTCTTTGTCAAAACCATCTTTGTAATTATTTCCTTTCTTCCTTTTATTTTTCTACGAAGATGCTAATGACATAATATCTTTGTAACTTTCTTTGTCCTCTTCTAATTATAGATGACTTTTCATTTAATATTTTCTTCAATTACACCCATTTTTAATGTTATGTGTTTAAATGATTATTTTCTTCACTTGTGGAATGTGACCCCATGCACCGCACAAGTGTAAATTCAATTATGAGGACTTTAAACAAATCAGAAATATTCTCTAAACATTAACCTACACAAAAACCTAATTAGAGAAATTTAAGCAAAATGATAAATATTCTCTAGACATTAAACACTATAAAATATTTTTAGGGACTCTAAGTTCATAATTCCCAAACCTTTTCTTTAAGCAATAAATCCTAAAATTTAATCTCTACTAAATGACCTTATTTATCAATTATTTATTTATTTATTTCTTATTTTTCTTTTATGCAAGATAGTTCCGATTGTCAATTTGGTTTATTTTACTTTATTCAAAAGCAAACCCTCAGATGTAGGTATGGGCCATATGGCCGCTAAATTGTACTCCAAACTTCTGAATATATTTTTTCATTGTCTAATACTATGTCCATGTAAGTAGGTTAGAATGCATAGCATAACATATTAATTAACAAAATAAAAATGAGAAAATAAATAACTTAGAAGTCGTCAACGACCAAGCTACTCTAGTAGAATATAATAAATTCGTTGAAATTAAAGTTAAACAAATTGTGGTCGTTGGAGCATTGGTCAACGGGACGTGTAATTAAAATTAAATAAAATGAAATATTGTTCCCTAAATACTTGCAGTCAACAAATGGGCAATAAGATCCCTATATTATTTTAAAACATTCTAAAAACATCTGAAATTTCATTCAACCCTAATTTAAACTCAATTTCATCAAGTAACTTGATATGCCTAATTGGACCGATTCAATGGAGCCCCAATTTATCTAATTACTAGGTCCACTACATAAAAGCCCAAACACCTATAAAATAAAGCTTGTGCGCAACAAAGTAAACCTAACCCAATCAACGACATATAAATAGAGGTTTTTACTCATTTGTTAAGGTACGTTCTATTATTCACAAGTAATCTAGAGTGTTTATTCTCTCTACCATCTCCACGATCTGTACATCTGACTTGAGCGTCGGAGGGGTTTCCGCCGGATCAACCCCCGGCTTAGTTCACGTGTGTTCATTTCGCAGGGACCTCAGGATCATCAAGTTGTCAAGCTACTGATCCGCTTTGTTCTCCTAGCTCGTTTACTACCCTACTACATGTGATCTAAGTAATTAGCATCATCATTTTGGCGCCGTCTGTGGGAACATGCAAACCAGATCACGTAGCCAGCAAGATCTTCCTGAGGCATCCGCTTGGAGAGAGAATGACACAGCTAACAACCTCCCAATCCGCGGAGGCTCTGGCTTGCCACCTCCTCCACGTGCTCCGGATCCGCCTCGCGAGGTTCAGGTGATTCCCCCTCGGGACCCACCACTCGCCGATCCGCCACTCTCTGCTCCCCGAATGGTTCAGATAACCGAGAATGCGCTCCAACGCATGATAGCAGAAACCTCAACTCGCACCGCCATAGAGGCCGTGACCCAATATATCGCCACGATAGGAGCAAATGCTCCCAACGCGGTACCAGTACCAGCTCCACCTGTGGTGCCACCCATGGCACCACCGCCAGTCCAGAACCAAATAAGTGTCTCCTCATCCACCTCGGATCCACAGTCCCGAGTGCAGCTATCCACTAATTACAGGGGGGCACATCCCAGACAGCAACGTCAACGCTCACCCCCACGAGGTAATGCGTCTCCACAGAGAGTCCCTCTCTTCAATGAGGGAGAAGGCGAGGTAAACAGCAGAATGTCTCGCCAAATTTCCTTCCCCCAATTGAACAATCCAATTGGCGGAAGAATGAATGCCCCAGTAAGACGCAGTCCTTTCACCATGGACATTCTCAATGAGGTTTTACCTCAAGGAGTGAAGATCTCAGGGTTACCTCAGTTTGAAGGAACCACCGACCCACAAGAAGACATAGAGAAATTCCACGCCATGGAAAATTTGTATGGCCCAACAGATGCCGTAATGTGCAAAATGTTCCGCACCACTCTCTCCAAGCGGGCCATGAATTGGTTCAACTGTCTACCTACATGATCGATCAACATCTTCGTTCGATTGTCGCGACGATTCACCAACCAATTCGCCATCAACAAACAATATGCCAAGACCCCAGCACACCTTTTCTCTGTAGTACAGAGAGACAACGAAACGCTCCGCAACTACATCAAGCGTTTTGTGGAAGCCGTCCACGAAGTCCTAAGCGCAGGACAAGACATGCTCTCCGGGATCATGCAACAAAACTTGAAGTCGGGTAGG
Source organism: Erythranthe guttata (assembly GCF_056151865.1). Taxonomy (NCBI): domain Eukaryota; kingdom Viridiplantae; phylum Streptophyta; class Magnoliopsida; order Lamiales; family Phrymaceae; genus Erythranthe; species Erythranthe guttata. The sequence continues at coordinate 7,409,554 of NC_142540.1, forward strand.
TTCAAAGACTCTATTGCCGGACGGCCTCCAGGCAACCTAGAGGAGTTTCTGAACCGAGCTGAGAAATACATACGAATAGAGGAAGCCTCTACCCATGCTCCTCCCAAGAGGAAGAGGGAAGATGATCGACAAGACGTCATGAGACGGGACGATCGACATCCACGATCCCCACCTCAAGGCCAATCGTCATCCTCCTACAATCGATTCACTCCGCTAAACACTCGCCTTACTGAAATCCTTCATGTGATAGAACAAAGAGGTCTAGCAAAACCTCCACGCCCAATGCAGCCCAATGCGAAACGAGAAAAATCGGATCGCTACTGTCGATTCCATAAGGACAGAGGACATACTACCGAGGAATGTGCACATCTAAAATTAGCAATTGAGAAGGTTATCAAGCAGGGCCACTTAGGAGAATACATCGACAAGCCTTGAAACAAGCGCCGTGATGACCTCCCACGCCGAGATAACTATCGAGATCAACCGCAACGACGAGAGGAAGGGGATCATCGGCGCGAACAAGATAACAATGATAATCAACCCACCCGGGGAATCATTGCCTTTATCTCCGGAGGACCGGCGGGTGGCGACTCTCAAAATGCGAGACGCTCCCTCGCTCGGTCAGCACGTATGAATCAAGAGCACGTCTCTCCATCCGCATCTATCTATCAGATATGAAGACCTAATCATAGCATAGTCTTCGACTCCTCGGACCTCAAAGGCCCAAACGAAGACCATGTCGACGCATTGGTAGTCACAGCATCGGTGGCCAACTTTTTGGTAAAGAAGATCTTAATGGACGGTGGAAGCTCAACAAACATCATGTATCTCCATATATTCAAGCAGCTGGGCATAGATAACGCCCGATTTAGCCCCATCACTACACCGCTAAAAGGATTCACTGGGGAGGGCGTTTTATCCATGGGAGAAGTGGAGTTGCCCATCTCCTTAGGGGACTGTTGGGGATCGTGCATGTATACGCAGCGGAATTTAAAAATTTTAGATCGAACTAGTTTCGATTACATGCATAAGCTAATCACATAGTCAACGTACCTTAACGCTTCCGCGATACACATGGTAATTATCGATTTTTATCAAAATATGTAAAACCGAAAAATATAAAACCTGCTTGTTCACACAATTTCATAAATCATGATAACAATTAATTCACAACATCAACATGCTCGCAAGTAAATCATAAATCCAAATTTATAATATATTACGAGAGATTTCGGTTTACCTCTTGAAGCGTGGGATTTCGACGAATCGAAATCTAGAACCGAACACGTACAAGCTGCGAATTACCAATTCTCGGGGCAACAACTCACGGCTGGATCAAGCTGGTCCAGCAGATGGCAGACGGCGGCGCATGCGACTCACACGAAAGGCGCGTGCTGCGTAACGGCGGCGCGTGCGACTTCGGCGGCGGGGCAGCGGTCTTCCTCTCCTCCAATCAGGTTTCACCTCGTATATTTTGACCCACTCGAACTACAACACTAGATGTAAACGAGTAAGATAAAGAACAAAGAATAAACGAAGGAGAAGAGAGGAGAAAACCGGCGACAAGCGGCGGCGATCGGCGGCGGCGCGGCGGGGCAGCGGCGGCCGTGAGAGCTGGGCGGCTAGGGATGGACGGCTAGGGATTTTTAGTGTAAAAATCTGATCTCAAACTCTCTTTTGAGGTCTATTTATACTAGGGTTGAGGCTTAAGTCATTGGGCCTGACCCACTGATCCATTAAGCCCATCGCCTTGTCGTCCTCGTTTCTCACAAACGATCGTTTCACAAAAATATAACAAAATTATATTTGTGACGAGCTCAAAGTCCTCGTCGATACGAGTGTCTCTTCGAAATTTCCAATTTCCAAAAGTGGAAACTTCTAATTCAGTGGACCTGCTAAATCGGGAAACTTCCCAATTTAGAAAGTTCACTAAATTCCGCATGTCTCTTTCTCTACGTTCATTCCAATTCGTAATCAACAATTACGAATCTTGGATTCAATCATATTGACATCCAATTGTTCAAAGATTAACATATTAATCTATGCTTGTTGTTTATCAAGGATCTATATTACACGAGAAGTGTGACCCTCAATGGTTCACGTGTATGCTAGCCGTGGGCTCACAACTCTTTGTGATTCGAACAACACATTGTTCTTATATGAACTCCTCCCAAGAGTACCGATTAAAGTAAAACTCATTTTACTTAATCGCCGATCAAATCCGTGCCCAACGAATCAAGATTGGCGCCTAGCAACTAAGCATCATGATTCCCTAGATACAAGTGAAGTGCTTGCAAGAACCTTATGATATAGTTAGCGTACAATACGATCCCTTCGCAGCACATGTCCCGATTGAACTAGAGGCATTGGTTCACCGAGACCTCTTATAAAGTTCAATGACCGTGCGAACGTTCTAGGTATTATAAATCCCTTCGTGTGTGACTTAGGGAAACACATTTCCCTAATCACCCCACTATCAACTCTGGCCAGAGATTCCTTGGATTATAAACCGTTAGAACACACAGGACATCCATGACTACTCAAGCGCTCGAATCCCCTACTACAATGCACAGACTTCACACTAGATTTCGGATTGCACGAACGTTGGCCCTTGGAGTGGTCCGCTGTGGGACTCAGGGACAAGTCACGATACAATCGGTCCTCTAGTGAAGTCACGGTGATGTTTGGGTCTTAAGGACTAATGGTGTACAACTATATCTTAGAAACCTATTACTCGATGAATGAGAACCACTTATAGATTTCTAGGGCGAGGGAGTTCAGTGAACTCATCTAGTATGAGCACCCACTCAAGTATGCCGATGTCACAACACCGAGGACTGATGAGACGCAGTACACATACACTAAGTGCTAGTCTCAAAAGGGAAAGGCCGGTATCCTTATTATTGGTGTAACCCATCGACTAGGAACAAGGTTTAACATTTACATTACATTGCTGAGTTATCTCATGATTCTACTAAATCAACTCACAGTAATAGAGTAACTCGATAGGACTATATCTATGCTACTTGCATGGGATAAGAGATATAGAATGCCAAATGAAATATTTTATTATTACGAACAAAAAACGATTGTTTTGTTACAAGAAAAAAGAGAAAGACCACAACCACAAGTTGGCTTATTGGTCACCTACTCTAACAGGGACAACCCTTGTCGAATTACCAAGATGATAAAATTCCTCATCGTCGACAAGCCGTCCCCCTACAACATCATCCTAGGGAGGCCAGCAATCCATAAATTCAAGTTAGTGCCTTCCACCAAAAGTGGAAATTCCCCACTCCTTATGGAATGGGGGAAGTACTTGGAGATAGACGTCTCGCTCGAGAGTGCTGTGCAAGAGCCCTACGAGAACCATCCAAGAAGCCCAAACCGCCTGGAAGGGGAGAAGACACCCAAAAACCCGACAAACGGAAATGGGTCAACGCGATCATCGAGGACGATAGAGAAATCCTCATCAGCGTACCAGACGACAACATTAAGCTACCGGCTGTCCAAGAGCTTAAGCTCATAGAGCTCAGACCTGGAGATGATTCCAAGCTCCTACGCATCAGATCCAATCTAGATCTAGAGATGGAGCAACAACTAATCAACTTCCTGCGACACAATGGAGATGTGTTCGCTTGGAAACCCAAGATTTGTCAGGCATTCCCCCTCAGGTAGCTCTACATCAGCTCAACGTCGACAAAAGGTTGAAGCCGATCAAACAAAGGAAGCGGACATTTGGTCCCGAACGCAACAAACACATCAAGGCGGAAGTAGCAAAACTTCTAGAGGCAGGTCATATACGACCAGTTCAGTATCCTGAATGGTTGTCGAACGTAGTACTCGTTCCCAAGCCCGGTGGCAAGTGGAGGTTATGCGTGGTTAACCGACCTTAACTGAGCTTGCCCGAATGACCCCTTTCCTTTACCTAGAATCGACCAACTCATCGATTCAACCTCGGGATGCGAGCTCCTCAGCTTGCTTGATGCATATCAAGGATACAATCAAATCTTGCTCACCTCAGAAGATCAAGAAAGGGCCATCTTCGTCACCGATCAAGGCATCTACTGCTCCAAGTCATGCCTTTAGGATTAAAAAACGCGGGAGCCACTTACCAACGTCTAGTGAACGCAATGTTTACAGACCAAATCGGCAAGAATATGGAAGTGTACATCGACGACATGCTCGTCAAAAGTGTCAGGGTCTCGGACCATATAACCCATTTGGATCAGTGTTTCGCCATCCTGCGAAAATACAAGATGAAACTCAACCCCCTCAAATGTTCGTTCGGAGTTCGGGGAGGCAAATTTTTGGGATATATGATTTCACAACGAGAAATCAAAGCCAATCCCACGAAAATCGAAGCCATCACCTCCATGGCTCCACCAACATCGATCAAGAAAGTCCAACTGCTTAACGGCTGCCTAGCATGTTTGAACAGATTCATTTCAAGATCAACGAACAGGGCTCTCCCCTTCTTCAAGATTTTAAGGAGAGGAAAAGAGTTTGAATGTGATGAAGCTTGTCAAAAGGCTTTCGCCGAGCTGAAGTCATATCTCGCATCACCACCCTTGCTCACGAAACCTCAGCCCGGAGACACCCTTCTCCTGTTCTTGGCTAACTCAGCTGATGCCATCAGCGCAGTCCTCATCCGAGATGGAAGAAAAGGCCACCAGCCCATATACTACATAAGTCGCGCCCTTCAAGGAGCCGAACAACGCTATACCAATATGGAGAAGCTCGCCCTCGCCCTCGCCCTCATCAACGCAGCTCGGAAAGTCCGACCTTACTTTCAATGACATCAAGTGGTAGTTATCACCAATTACCCCCTGAAGCAGATATTAAGGAGTCCCGAGACATCCAGGCGGTTAGCCAAATGGGCAATAGAGCTGAGTGAGTACGCGGTAGAATTCAAACCCCGCCCTGCCATCAAGGCGCAAGTATTGGCTGGCTTCTTAGTAGAAATGACCTCAGTAGAAGAGAGAACCTCCCTCCCTGCTTGGTCTGTCAGCGTTGATGGATCTTCCACAGCCACAGGAGGTGGCGCGGGTATCGTACTAACGAACCGCAACGGACATGAATTTGAATATGCTCAACGATTCGAATTCATAGCCTCAAACAATGTCGCTGAATATGAAGCCTTGATAGCTGGAATCCACCTCGCCTTAGCAGTCGGAGCGCATAAGCTCCTAATACAAAGAGACTCTCAGCTCGTCGTTAACCAAGTACTCGGAACGTACGAGGCCAGAGAAGACTCCATGGCCAAATACTTAGATCTCACACACAATCTATTATCCAAGTTCGAAAGCTACGAAATAAGACAAGTGCCTCGCTCCAGTAACATCCATGCAGCCAAGTTGGCTAGGCTTGGAAGCTCTATGGTAAACATTGGGAGTCGGAAGGTTACTCTCCTCACCCCGCCTCAACCGGAGATAATTTCAACCAATGAAGTGCATTACAATGACGAGGACAAATCGTGTTGGTTCACTCCAATCATAAAGTATCTCAAGTAGGGAGAACTTCCAACTAACATCACCGAAGCACGGAAGTTAAAAACAAGAGCCGCTCGCTTCGTAATAGTGGGAGAAAAACTGTACAAACAAGGATTCTCATTCCCCTATCTCAAGTGCCTCAACCCAACTACAGCAAATTACGTACTTCGAGAAGTACATGAAGGCATTTGCGGCAATCATTTGAGCGGTAGAACCTTGGCTCTCAAACTATTGAGGCAAGGATACTACTGGCCAACGATGCACGAAGATGCAAAGAAATTAGTCCAGAGGTGTAAGCCCTGCCAAGAGCATGCTAATATCCCTCACCTGCCAGCGACATTAATGCAACCGATTGACAGCCCCATCCATTTCGCCCAATGGGGGATCGACTTAGTCGGACCATTCCCGCCCGCCACGGGAGGGCGCAAGTTTCTCATTGTATCCGTGGATTACTTCACCAAATGGGTGGAGGCCGAACCCTTAGCACACATCTGAGAAGAAGAAGTCATCCAATTCCTATGGAAGAATATTGTGTGTCGTTTTTGGATCCCACGTTCCATTATTTCAGATAATGGAACCCAATTTTGTGGCGACAAAGTAAAGAATTGGTGCCTCGGCTTGGACATCAAACAGTTCTTCACATCCATAGCCAATCCACAGGCTAACGGTCAGACGGATGTCAAAAATCGCACCATACTCCAACACCTTAAAACAAGGCTTGGAAGTGCCAAAGGGAAGTGGGTGGAAGAATTGCCTAGCACAATATGGGTTTATCGAACGACCCCATGAGCAACAACCGGAGAGTCGCCTTTTAATCTAGCTTTCGGCACAGAGGCTATCGCACTCGTGGAAATCGGCGAACCATCTTGGCGAATCACCAACTATGATCCCGCAGCTAACAAAGAAGCTATACGGGGGGGAGCATCGACCTCGTAGACGAGAGATTGCATGCATCCGACAACAAATGTACAAAACACGAATGGCCAAAGCATACAATTCAAAGGTCCGCCCTCGATCCTTCCAAGTGGGAGATTTAGTCCTCCGAAAAGCTGAAGCCTCGCGCCCCATTGGTAAGCTCGACCCAAAATGGGAAGGACCATACAAATAACACAAGTGGTCAACACTGGAGCATATCGCCTCGAGAACCTCGACGGACACCCTATACCCAAAACCTGGAATATAGGGAACCTCAAAAGATTCTACGCTTGAGGTGTATTCCCGCCTTACTTCAAATTTGTTTAAATTAGCATCCATATCCTCATCATACAAAAGTTGCTTACAAACAACTACACTCGCAGGATTCGCGACCTTCCACGTCACTCGTCTTGCAAAAAATGTCTCTAAGCGCCTAAGAAGTTCCTACTCCATAAATAGTTGCGTAAACGTCCCACCCAAACTGGGGGGCTATTACCATTACCTACATCAGCATTCCTTAACCACCATTTATCACCTTCTTACAGGTGGAGAATCAATTACGAGGGGACGCCTATCAACCATCACTTTCCCAAGGAGAGAAGATACTTCGCACTATCTCACCAAGGCTAACACCACTTCTACTACATGATATCACACGCATGTTCTTGTATATTTATACCAACCTAATAATGTCATCCCACCTAACAGGCATGATCATGCAATAAATCACAGCGACTCACGAGTTGATTTCATATCACGGAGGGCGAGAAAGAGAAACAATCCCCTTAGTGGGTACGTGACGTTATAGTAAACATCATCCCAACTTATCCAATTACTACGTCTTCAGTACAATTGTCTAAAAATTTCTACTATACTTTTTCAGGCATAGAGACCCGAAAGATAATCAATATACAACCAGTATAGCAAGCACGGGCGAGTACAAGGAAGACGTGGAAGAAGAAAAATTATTATAGTTACATAGAATAGTATTTTTTTTTTTTTTTTATTATTTCGACTCAATTGCTTTAGCAAGTTTATTTCATTTCGCCTCATGTAGGCTTATGACGATTCTCACTTTCTATCATTGAATAAATCAAGTTTTTGCTTTACTCTCGATGTTATTATCTCTAGACTACTTAACGAATTCATTTCAATACAACCCTACAAACACTTAGAGAAATTAAAATAATCTATATATCTGGGCCAGCTGGATTATCTAAGTCTCTTTATTTTTTTTACTGGGTCTTACTTTCAAAACGTGGCCACGGACCTAACATACTTAAGATCCACGCGGTCCGAACAAAGGGCACGACCCTTAATAAAAACCTTGGGAGACTGTTCCCCTCCTCAAGTACATAGCGTACAATGCTAAATGTAAATACATATAAGCAACACATAAAACTCTTGACAATGTCAAAGTAAATAAATCAAGATATCTAACTTCAAATGTCAAACAAGGAAGAAAATTCAAACGAAGTAGTAGTGGACATACCCATCTACATCAACGATAAAAATAAACTAAGAGTTCATTAAAAAAAAAAGGGGTTTAACTATCCTAACAACCTATCATAAAAATCTAAGCTCCACCACCACGAGCGGAAGACGCCCTTGCAGTGGGGTCATCATCAACAACCATGTCATTCACGAGCTCAGTGCCCGTCTCATTGACATCTGCCTCATCCTCCCCTTCATCGGAAATACCGAGCTCCATCCCTCGAATGACCCTCTCACTGATGCCACCCACCTCGCGAAGGTATTTGCGACATGTATAAACTAATGGCTTATAAACTGCAGCCAAAGAACGTTCCTCAATCATAGCACGACACTCAGCACTACCTCGGAAGCTTAGTTTGGATTCCTCCACGATGGACTCCTTATAAACAGCACCCCCCGACGTAGCGAAAAACCTCTTTCTCGTCGCTTTCTCAACTTCATATTTCTCTTTCAGCTGATCATAGCACTTGTTCAATTTCTCAACATAATTCTTAGAGCCTTCGCCTCACCTCGGCTAACCTCAAGCTCTTCCGTCCTCTGCAAGCTCCACCGTCCGTTGAGCAAGATCAGACCGCGCTATCTCCAACTGGCTTCGAAGTTCGTCATCACGCGTCTGACTTCGAGCCCGCTCTTCTTCTTTCCTAGCCTCCACTTTCCCATCTTCCTCCATGAGATACCTCCATGTCGCTACCAACTATATAAAAAATAAAAAAAATTGATGACTAAAAAAAAGAGGAAATAAACATAAAGTCTTGTTTTAGAAAGACAAACACTCACCCGGCATATGTCCCCACCAGCCAACTCCAGCATGTGTAAATAACCCTTACAGGACATCCGAGCACGATCGTCGTCCCGAACGAAGCACTCGGTACTCATCATCGGTAAACCACGGTCCGACACATCCCTATACCATTCATTCCCCTCACGATTCACCCCAAAGGTAAACAACGGCTTCCCTGCCCCACCATGGAAAGCATAAGGCTCCTCTGGGTCTACCCGTGGACGTTTTGGCATAGCCACATACTCGGTGTCCACTCTCTTTCCCTTTCCATGATCTTTTGCGGGTTCACGCCCCTCCACATCACCAGCACAGCTGCGATCGTCTTCGCTCACTCGTGGAGTCTCTGCACGAACCTTCTTTCGGGGCAGGCTACCCGAAGAACCTCCCAAATTCGAGGGAACCTTTTTCAAGGTCTTCTTCGAAGTCCCATTTGCCTTAGCTCGAAGTGCCGCAAAATCAATACAATCTATACAAAAAAGAGACAATAGATAAATAAAACCGCAGAACAACACAAAAAAAAAAAACAAAAGCAAACAAACAAAAAGTTTCGGTGACAACAAAAGGATATGCGGCGCTGACCATCCGGTATCAAACGCCTCACGTCAGATTCCACATCGCACAACCTAGATTCTTCAATCCTCTTCGCCATATTCTTGGTAATCTTGAAACTCTCACAAGTGGGGTTCCAGATCAGGGGGACGTCAAAAGAGGGAGCCCTCACATAAAAGAAACGAGACTTCCATCCCCCAACGATAACTTCACACTCTTCAAAAATTTGTAGGAAACCCGCGGATGAACGCAAAAATTTGTAGGAAACCCGCGGATGAACGCAAAAATTTGTAGGAAACCCGCGGATGAACGCAAAAATTTGTAGGAAACCCGCGGATGAACGCAAAAAAAGGCAAACCTACTAGCGACGCCCTATGATGAAAGACCTCAAGCATAAGAAGCGCAGTCGAAGATAGCTGACTATACCCTATCTTAAATTCATCAAAAATATGATCTGAGAAGTATACGTCACATACGCCAAGTAAACCGTATGAAACTGAGCGGGTGGCGAATATAAACGTTCTTCTGAGGCAACTACAACTCGATATTCCTTGGCCCTCCAACTAATCGACAAATAGACCGCAAATGCTCTTCATTCAATACACTATCAAAATCATCTAAGTCAAAATTGATTGGCTTAATCTTATTTTGCCTCCTCCTATCCATCTCAACATCACCCTGCGGAATATCATCTTCCTCTTCCACCTTAACCATCGCTTCAACTTCACCATCCGATCCCGCGGGCCCACTCGATGAACGCGATTGATTTAACTCATCACTATCGCTCCCAAAATCATCAACTTGATGGCCATAACGACGCCTACTAGATTCAACCCCATCCGTATGATCAAGAACATTAACACTCGATCCTACTTCATCACTCCACGATTCAATAGCTCCTCGCCATCCAAAATTCCTCATATTCATGCCATCACCTAAGTCAAAACCCTCATCCGCTCGACCAACGCTCTCGCCTGACGAGCGCTGCAAAACGAAGTCTGACGCGCCGGAAAAAGGGTGCCCAACGCGCCCCCACGCGCGGCCAATCGGCCCCTGGCTGCCACGCGCGCAAACACCCCTGCTCATTGAAGCGCGTGCGTCGTCGCTGGGAAGCGCGCCTGACGCTCGCGCACGTCCTCCCAGTCGCCCCCCCACCTCCACGCGCATCCCCTTCGCATGGACCAATTGCGCGTGCGCGTTCCCCCACGCTCGACGCGAGCGCGCGCGCGTTCTTCACCCTCCAGCACAGACGCGCGCGCGCGTACCTCGGCCACCGTGCCCGACGCGCACGCGCATCCCTCTACCATTGGTCCACGTGCACTGCCAGCTCCCTCTCTTCTCTCCTCGGTCCCGAGGCAAGCCACCGACTCCATGGCTTCGCTTGGCTCCAAGCCTTCCTCGAGGCGCGCGCCCTCACTCAAAACTTGGCGGCTAGCTGCGTGGATCAAGACAACGCCCGCAGCCAAGCCACCTGCCACCCCCCTTTTCCTCTCAATTTGTGTACCAGCTACTGCGGATCCGATTTCTGCACCCGATACCACAACCTTCTCGCGTTCCATACCCACCGTACCAATAGTTTTCTCGCCCCCTTCAACCGTATCTCGAATTTTAATTCGCAAAGATTTCGACTTACCCGGGTTCGACATGGTAAATATTTTACTCCTATGAAACAATCAAGAAATAAATATTTCTACTCTACCACAAAAAATACATAAATAAGAGCACTGAAGAAGACCCCAAAAGTTATAAATACTTACCCATATTTATTCTTCACAAGAGTTGGAAATTAATTCTCTCCACCGCAACAGGATTCTATTTATTTGGCCCTGGTATATTATTTAAAACCCTTAAATATATAACTTGCTGCCAAATTAATACAAAAGAAGGGGAGGCTCCGAAGAAATTTAATTACAAATTGCGACCCGGAGTTATGAATTACGATACGTTGAACCACGTCATATTTAACTCTCGACATGATCCAGAACCCCCTCGACAAGTCTCCCATCTCGACTCGAGAGTTGGGGGGAAAATTACAGTTTATGTCCCTAAACTTTACCACTAAAACGATTTATGTCCCCAAACATTTCAATCCGCTATATATGTCCTTAAACTTGCCACTTTTGATCACTTTATGTTCTGCCGTTAACGTCGGCAGCTAACTTCGACGGAAATTGCACGCGTGGCTCACGTAACGTCTATGTGGCCGTTAAATGTCGAGCTGTTCAAAACCCAGTGCCTACTTGGCCGACAAAGTGTGATGTGGAGCGACACGTCATTCTCCTCCCCTATTTCTATTGTAAAATCTCTAATTCTCCATATGCCCCAATTAACCCGTAAATCGAAGCCCTAAAACCCCATTTCGAATCCTTCAATTGAGTTGAAATTCCAAAATAGCAGAATCGTCTTCCCAAGTTTTTGAATCTCCGAGTAGTTAAAGCGTCACAATTGCAAAACAATTTTTGATTTGGTAAGTTTCCTCTATTTATTTGAACAATTTTCGATTTTGGTAATTAGTGTACTTGTAGTGTTGATTTCACCTCAATGTTTTCGATGTAGCATAAAATATGAGTAAAGGATCTAATTGTGGCTGTCGGAGCTCATCCTCAACGAGCTCTGATGCTCATTCAACATTTTACACAATCAATTGTAAATGGGGATTTCGTTTGCTAGTGATTACGTCATGGACGCCAGACAATCCAGGGAGAAGATACCAAGCTTGCCCAAATTATGGGGTAAAATGCTTTCCTTTTATCTGTTCATTACATTATATTGGATTTGTTATTTCAAGCTTGAACAAATTATGGGGTTAAATGCGTTATTTTGATTCAAGTTTTGGGATTCGTTACAGAAATCAACCTATTGTGGTGTATTCAAGTGGTTGGATCCTGAAATATGTGGTAGATCCAAGATGATTATCCCCGGACTGCTTAGGAGAGTGAACAAACTAGAGGCTGAATTAGCTTACTTCAAAGAGAAAGAAGAACTATTGAACCAAGTTGAAGGTGAAGTGGCTTGTTACAAAGAGAAAGAAGAAAAATTGAACAAGCTAGAAGGTGAACTTGCAAAGGAAAGAAGGATTATTCAGAAAAGAGCCAAGAAACTGGAGGGTTTGATTGCAATGTACAATAAGAGGATGAAGTTGCAAGTTGGAGTCTTTATGGTCATACTTCTGTTCATTGCCATATATGTCATGAAAATTGGCATAGAAAGGGAGTATATGTAATGTTTTGTTTGAATGTGGATGTTGTTTGTAATGTTTTGTTTATGGTTAATTATCAGCTGTTAGGAGTTCTTGTAATGGTGGATTTGGTAATTTGGTTGTAGTTCTTGAATTTCGGTGAATTTGGTGAATTTGGTAGTAGTAATTGACTGATCAATTTTCAGTTGTTAGAAGTTCTTGTAATGGTGAATTTGGTAATTTAGTAATAATTCTTGAGTTTGGTGAATTTGGTAGTGATTCTTGTATTGGTCATTTGATGATTCTTGTACCTTGTATGTATTGATCAATTATAGAGCTTATATATACATAATTAAGCTTTCAAACATTCAATAACTTAAAAGAGTCATCAAACATCTCATACATAATTAAGCTTTCAAACATTCAATAACTTAAAAGAGTCATCAAACATCTCATACATAATTAAGCTTTCAAACATTCAATAACTTAAAAGAGTCATCAAACATCTCATACAAACCAACTGTGTTCAAATTCAAATAAATCAAACATCTCAAACAAACCAACTGTGTTCAAATCCAAACAAATCAACAAACCATCAAACTGTGTTCAAATCCTAACAAACCATCAAACATTAAACAGCCAAATATTCAACATTCAAACATCAAACTAGCTAACAAACAAACAAAATAACAAAAGTACAATCTTGTTCAAACTTGATCACTTCTTCATCTTGGAGGCTGACTTGGAAGCAACTACTGACTTGGAAGATGCCTTGGAAGCAACTACTGACTTGGAAGATGCCTTGGAATTTGTGATGGATGCAGAGGCTGACTTAGAAGAACTTGCACCAATTTCAGAGCCGGAGTTTCCCTTCAGTTGATTGGTCACTGATGATGCTAAATTGGATAGTGTTATAAAATTAACACCTCCTTTTACAATCATTGGAGCCTGGATTGTTGGAGAAGATTGACTTGGCTGTAATTAATAAAAAAAAATATAAATTAATATAAATATTTATTAAAAAAACATAATTATGAAAATATTAATTTAAATACCTTAAAGGATCCAATTATGTTTCTTCTGCCTGTTACTGTCATTTTCTTCTGAGGTCTTCTAAACTGCAATTTTGAACAAATAACTTGGATAATTGAAATTTTATATATTATATAAATTGAGATACTGAAATTAAAAAAAATAATACAATTATAAACCTGTAATTTTTCTTTATCTTTTGCAGTCTGAATTGGTGGTTGTGGTACTTGTGGAGTTGAAACTGAAGCTTGAGTTGAAGCTTCAACTTCATTCCTTTGGTTTCCTTGCTCAGCACTCATACCATCACCCTTGCTCCCTTCTTGAACCTGTGAAAACTTCCTCTTTTTGCATGTTTTAGAGTTGTGGTTTGTGCCTCCACATGTTCTGCACTTGTTTGATCTTTTAACTCCAACCAGCCTATGAGGATTTTTTGCAACAGGTGGTTCATCTGCTTCTCTGCTCCTAATTCTTTGAGGCCTACCTACTTTGTCTGTGTAATTGGGTGGTAATGGAGGCTCTATTGTACTGGCAGGCCACAATTCAGGTCCATTTAAAGGAAAGATAGGAGTTTCATAGCATTTCAGATAGGTCTCCACTTTGTAACAATTGTGCACATAAGATTCTGGATCTTCATTTCTGCACCAGATAGCAGAACATGCATGTTTACAAGGGATTCCAGTGAGATCCCATTTCCTGCAGCTGCACCTCCTCTCTCTAACATCAACACTGTGCTGAGTTGAAGGTCCCATAATTTGGAAATTCCACTCATCAGACCTTATTGGAATGCACTCTCCAACTTCTTTCATTGTCTTCATCAACACTTGCTTAATCTTAGGACAGAGAGGACCATCCCACTTAAGTGATTTTTCTCTATTTATCTGAATTCTTGTCATCAAGAGGTTTCTAATAGATTCAAGCAAAGAGATAATTGGTTTTTCTCTTGCATCCAGTATGAAGCTATTGAAACACTCACACATATTATTCAACAAAATATCACACTTGGGATAGGTAGTGAAATGAGACCTAGACCAATTTTGTGGAGGTTTTTTGGCTAGCCAAATATAGGCATTTTCATCTATCTCCTTCAACTCTTGCATTCTCCTCTGAAATTCCTCAACTCTAGTTGCCCTTGCTGCAGCCCATAAGGCTGATTTAATGGCCAATCCAGTGAAACCATCCCTTTTCATGTTACTGTGAAGATGCCTAACATAGTACCTATTTTCAGCAGTTGGGAACAAGGTTTCAAAGGCTGGAATCAAGCCCTTTTGCTTGTCAGACATGAATGTCCATGTGTGTTCATTTTCACTAAAGTTGAGATCAATATTCAGCATATTCAAAAACCACATCCAACTCTCTTTTGTCTCACTCTCAACTATTGCATGTGCAATTGGATAGATGTTATTGTTTGGATCTAATCCAACTGCACTAAGCAACTGACCCCCATGATTACCCTTTAACCAACATCCATCTACCCCAACCACTGGCCTGCAACCATTCCTAAACCCAATTTTACATGCATTAAAACACATATAAAATCTTTTAAACCTGTTTTCATCATTCAACTGCATTCTCACAGTAGAGCCAGGGTTACTCCTATCTAACTCTTGACAATAATCTCTTATTTTGCTAAACTGTTCCTCTAAAGTCCCCTGAATCAGTTTCAGAGCCTTTTGCTTTGCCCTATAGGCCTGTGATCTAGATACATTGGCCTTTAAGGTGGTACAAACTTCATTTCTAAATTCACTTGTGCCCAATTTTGGATTTTCTTTCAATTTTTTCACAAAAGTCTTCCCAATCTACCCTGATTTAATGCTTGTGTTGTTATAATTCCAAGAGCATTTGTTATGATTTGGATTATAGCTCTTAATTTGCCAAGCACCATCCCCCTGAATCTTTCCCACATAGCAAAACCACTCACATCCATCTTTTTTACAAACTGCCCTCAACCTAATCCTGTCAACCTTCTGAAATTTTATCATCATACCTCTCCTAAAGCAATGACTCTCAATGGCAAACTTAGCCTCATCCATGCTACTGAAAATTAATCCTAGTTTAAGTTCTGGATTCTTTTTTTCAGTCCTAGGATTGAACTTAGGGTATTTCACCCCAACACTTTCTTCATCACTACCACCACTGACAAAGTCATCATCACTAGCAACAAGATTTTCCTCCCCTTCTTCATTATATAGCTTATCAAACATCCCACCACTTATGAATTCACTACCCTCATCTATCTTACCCTTGCCCTTGTCTAAACCACCAAATTCAGCTTCAGGATCAACATAAGCTTCAAATAGCTTATCATCATCCTCCATATCATACTCTGACTCATAAAAAATGTCATCATCTTCACTGTCATCACCCTCATCACTTAACTCTACCCCAATTTCATCTATCCCAATTTCATCATTTATGACAGATTCAGTACCCCCCTCTGAGTTATTAACCTTTTCAATGAACATCTGAACTTCAAAGTTTGAAGGAATACAGTCAGCTATGCTAAGAACATCAGCATCAGTTTCAATTGGCCTAAAACAATTCTCATGTTTTAGCCAAAATTTGAAACTTCCCTTCTCAGTGTACCCTAAAGCATTTGCAAAATCCCACATATCTAATATACCAAATTGGTCAATATCCAAAAAATCAAAGCATTCTACCTGCCCTCCTATATATGTTCTAGTTTGTTCATGCCTCATAGTTCCACCATAAAAAAATTTCATGCTAAAACATGTAGGTTCACCCATTTCAACTACGGTGTTTGAGGAAGCAAAAAACAAAAAAAAAACAAAAAAAAAAACAAAAATTAGAAAAATCAAAAATCACATTTTCACATAATTTAACAACATAGCTACAAAGTTAAGGATACTTACTGTAGTTTGGAGTCCACTGAATGCCGGATTCGCTCCTTCTTGACATTTTCTTCTCCAGAAATCTCGCAAAGCAGCGTAGCTTCTGAGAAGGAAACAACTCTTCAAATGTGAAAATGTTTGGATTTTTATGGGTTTGTGACTCCGATTTTAGTATGGGTTAGAGCAAGAATGCATATTGGATTGAAAATTTGGGAATGAGTTGAGGTGATTGAAATTGTGAAGTGTGGGAAAATTAGGGTTTATGAGTGAAACGTGATTTGGATTTGGGATTTGGGAGAATGAGTTAGAGGAAATTACTATATTGTGCCACGTCAATATTTAATTTTCAATATATTATTCCACGTCACATTTAACGGCCACATAGACGTCACGTGAGCCACGCGTGCAATTTCCGTCGAAGTTAGCTGCCGAGTTAACGGCAGAACATAAAGTGATCAAAAGTGGCAAGTTTAAGGACATATATAGCGGATTGAAATGTTTGGGGACATAAATCGTTTTAGTGGTAAAGTTTAGGGACATAAACTGTAATTTTCCCAGAGTTGGGGGGCTTAATGATATGCCTAAGGCCCCCAATTTATCTATTAACTGGGCCCACTACACGAAAGCCCAAGCACCTACAAAATAAGGCTTGGGCCCAACAATGTATACCCAACCTAATAAACGACATATAAATAGAGGTTTTTACTCATTTTTTAAGGTACATTCTATTATTCACAAGTAATCTAGAGTGTTTATTCTCTCTACCATCTCCACGATCCATACATCTTACTTCAACCCCTGGCTTAGTTCACGTGTGTTCATTTCGCAGGGACATCAAGATCATCAAGTTGTCAAGCTATTGATCCGCTTTGCTCTCCTAGTTGGTTTACTACCCTACTACAGGTGATCTAAGTAATTAGGATCATCATAACTAATTTTGACAACTGGCCACAAATTTTACCCCCAGTTTTACTGTGGTTGATGTTTATTTCTAAAAACAAACTTTTTTTCCGAGATTCACTTTCTTTATAATTGGGGTTGAGTTTTTCTTATTGAATTTTTTGCCGGCATTAACCAATGTTGAATGTCGGTTAATTGCTAACTTTTTTCTTAATTTTTTTATTTAAATTGTCAAAAATAATTTGAAAAAGAAAAGAAGTAAAAAAAAAAAAAAAAGGAAAAACGGTCTCCGCAAAGACGAAAAAAAAAAGTTCCAAAAAGAATCACAAAATAAAAAATAAAAAATTCAATGCCGTTGTTGGCACAAAAAATGCTCTAATGGGAGTGGTTTCCTCCTTTTCAAATAATTTCACACATGCCTAATTCATCATCATTATTTTTTGAGAAGCAATTTGGGATGTGTATGCGGTTCCACGGTGAGACATTTGAGGGGAAGAAAGTAAGAATTTTTATAAATTCATTTAATTGTACTTTGGTCCTATAATTTTATATAAAAATTTTGTTAGTATTTTGAAATTTTAAAATTAAGAATTTTTATAAATTCTTTTAACTGTACATTGGTCCTAAAATTTTATATAAAAATTTGTTAGCATTTTGAAATTTTAATATTACGATGCTAGACAGAAATATAGTAATATTATTGTATCATAGAATATAATAATTAATAATATTGTGTTGGTCGGGAAAAGAATTAAAAAAAGAAAAAAGTAAAAAGAAAATAATTAAGAGAAAGAAAAAAAGTCAACAACGACAACCTGCAATTAAACATCGGTGAGCGACAGCAAAATAAAAAAGGGCCACGTCAAAAAAAAGAGAGAAAGAAATTCAATGACAGTCAACGGTGACGGTGGTAAAAAGATCGGGATCATTGGGCAACATTGGTTAATCGATGAAATTGAGATTATAATAGAGTTGGATGAAAGTTTTAGGGATTTTTAGAAAGTGTTGAAATAATAAAGGGGTCTTATTGTAATTTTCTCAGAAAAATATTAATCTTCGGTTCAACCATAATTCAACCGTTGACCGTTACTTGTTGACGGTCAAACAGACGAAAGGAATCAATGTGTTAAAATAGGACAACATTAGAGTGTTTTGTTGACGACGGTAAACGGAAAACTAAAAATTAAAAAATATATATATACAAATTTGGGAACCTTAATTCATCCCTTCAAAAGTTGTTCCATTGTTTCTTATGAGAATTTGTTCATTTATTCAGTTTTCTTATTTATCTGTTTTGTAACGAAAGAGCCCAAAAACTTTTGTCTGCAACATTTTCCTTCTTTTAAGGAGTTATTGGGTTAAAGTCCCTAAAAATTTATTATATAGTTTATAGTCCCTCTCAAAATATTTTTGTAGCTTAAAGTTTAGGGGATACTCTAAATTTGCTTAAAGTCTTCGGGCTACTTCATTGGAAAGATTAGCATGAAATGATAATGAAAATTGGCAGTTTAGATGGAAAACTAAGAATCGGTACTCTTTTGTGGTATCTATTTATGTTAGGTCCTCAATCCAATCTCCTCGTCTAAGTTGTTATATATTTCAATCTAAGCTCTCCGTCTATGCTGTTCGAAAAGAACTTTAAGCAAAATGAGAAAGTACATGAGTGATTTGACATAAAAGAAAATTAAACTTGAAGAGTGTTTAACAAATTCCTCCTCCTTTTATTGCAAAATGTTAATTTATTTACGAATAAACAAAACAAAATAAAGAAGAAAAATAAGACCATTAGAGTTTGGTGATGGTTTTGCTAAAAGAAATGTAAACCTTCACGGTTTTAGTATGGTTATGGTTATATATATATATATATATATATATATATATATATATATATATATATATATATATATATATATATATATATATATATATATATATATATATATATATTATATTATTTTTAATTCAACATAATATAAATAAAAAAATAATTTGGCAAAATTGTAAATCAAGTATTAAATAACGTAAGGAAAATATAACTTTTCTTCTTAATGAATTACTCAAGTACATAACAAGTTTCGTATCATTTCGGTCAATTGTATATCCTAAATTTTGCACTTCAAAATATATTTCCAATATATGATAAGTGGATATTGCTTTTTAATCATCATTTTGTTGCCTTGCAACATTAATTTTTGTGAAGTGTCTCATTTTATTTTGTATAATTTACTTAAAAGTTTTGTTTTTTGTCTGGACCTATTAGCATTTAATTCCATTGTCATGGGCCTATTTGCCACTGACCTGAAAAAATATACTATCCGAACGGATTATAATTTTGCTACCGTATTTGCAAATATGATTTGCTATGAAGGTCATTAGAGAAAAGAAACTGGATATTTTTTTTAGGGTCAAGAATATATCATTAACTCATTTCCGAGCCGAGGATTAACTGAATCTTGACAGGAAGAACACACAAATTACATGGACATGTCTTAGATAGTGACGCTACTTCGTGAGCTTGTGGTCCAACATTGAGGATGATTCTACAAAGGAGAAAAAGATTATTTACGTGTCACCACCTCAGAGGAATGATAACATTGAAATTTCCATGGAGTAAAATACTCTAGACATCGTGGAAAGCATTGGTGCAAAACTTGAAGGGATGCAAGACGATATTGTTGAGTTGTAGCCCAAGGAGGATGAAAAGTGCAAAACCGCCCCACCACTTGAAGAAGAAATTGAAGGTTCGGATTCGAGGACGAATCCTTTTGAAGAGGTGGAGAATGATATAATCCAGCCATGCATTGAAGTTAAGGAGGAGCTAAACAAAGTGAAAACTCACATTGTGCATTTTGTTGAGATGGCGGTGATTGTGAAATCGACTTTAGTCTTGGCTCAGCCAAACGATGATCAATATCGCACTTGAAGGGATGACATTGAGTTTGAGAATTGTGTTAGTTTGATACCAAAGAGAGAGATAGATCATGAGATTGGTTTTATTTATACTCCTTCTGATATTTGTCCGGATTCGAGGACGAATCCTTTTAAAGAGGGGGAGTATGATACGATCCTCACAAGCTCAAAGATGAAGAATTGGAAGAAGCGCAAGCGTACGAGTTTACAGAGGCTATTCGAGTTATTATTGGAGAATAAAGGTTTGAATGAGACTGTTGAAGAGTTAATGGTTTGGAATTGGAACAAAAGAAAAAGGAAATTCGTTGGACAAGTCTAAATTCATGCATCCCGAAAGTTTCGTATGATTCTGGCGGAGTTTACCATTTGGGTTATAACTCTCTCATATGATGTCCAATTTAGGTAATTCCAATTTAGGTAATTCAATTTAGAGCGGAGAGAGATTCGAAGTGTAACAGTGTTGTAATTGAGAATGCAGTTCATGCACGTGCACATCCAATTGTCTACGCGAGTTTAGAAGTGTGATCGAGAAGTTGACTTGAAGATCAAGTTATCTAATTTATTTTTGCACGTCTTAATATTAGGATTTAATATATTTTTATTATTTTAGAGTTATTAATGGTTAGGATTTGCTTATTTATTTATTTCCTTATTATAGTTTAGGTAGGAGTCATTTTCCTTGTGAAAAATGAGTCTTTTTAGAGCTTATAAATAGGTTGCCAATTTGGCTTATTTTAATAGACGAATTTTGATGATATTTTGAGTATTTGGTGAGATTAATTCTCCTTCGCTGTTCTACAGCATCATTCGGGATCTTACAAGTGGATTCTTGTAATTTCTTAGCGCCATAATATTGGTTTCTGGTTCTTTATAACCACGGGTCAATATTATATTTCACCTTGATAATAATGGTTTCTAGCTACTTATAGCTATGAGGTCATTATTCCTTGCTTCCGCCAAACTTGAATCTTTGTTTTTGGATGTTTTCGATCTTGCTTCCGCGTAGGGTATTTGGGTCTCGTAACAAGTTCTACGGGGTTCGTATCAAACATGCTCCTAAGATGGGACACTCTGATATAAAAATGGGTGAAAAATATGACATTGACTGTTTTTCCGCTGCATCTACTCTTAATTCTTGTGCTAGTAACTTGTGATACTGTGATCGTGGTTGTTCTAAGTATATATAACAGGTGATCTGAAGCACTTGAAGGACTATCAGAAATGTGCAAGTGGACATGCAACTCTTGGTGATGGAACTAAGACACATGTAAGAGGTAAAATAACTATTAATCTTTGTAGAGATCTAGTTGAACAAAAGGTTGTGTCAATAGACTGTGTGTCAATAGATACTCAGTTTGCTGATTCTTTTACAAAACCTTTAGATTGCCCCTCGATTTGATTCCTTGTGTAAATCAATTGGAACTTGTTGTGTTCATAAATGAACAATGAAATGATAGTGTAACCATCTTCTGTTATGTTCGGGTTACACTTGAAAGTTTGATAGGACATACTGAGTTACCACACATATCTTGTGGTGACATGTTTCAGCCTTTGTTAATCCTTGTTTTACTTTGAAAGGTTTGATTGTTTATTCTTGTTATCTAAATTTGGGTCGATAATTTTTGTGGATTAATTTTTTGTTTCTACGAGGACTCTAGATAGAAGAGAGTTGCCACCTTCTATTAGGAGTGGTCAATGCCTGTGACCTCATTCATCTTAAAGATCATACTCATACAGGAAGAATTATGCCATTTGCATATGCATTTCGGACTTCTAATTAAAAGTTATATGAATTCTTACGAAGGTTTCCTTCCTAATATTTGGTTGAACTACATATCAAGAATCACAAAAAAAAAAAAAAAAAAGATAAAGAAAAAAAGAAAGGACGTGTATCTGCCAAATCTACGTATTGATATGATATTTAAAAACAGAAAAAACGGGTCAAGATAAAACAAGGGTGTGGTTTCTTGGGATGTTGTTCAGGTATTTATTAGTGAAACTCTTCTTGAAGTTCACGATTGAATTGTTGTGCTAATTGCATATGCATTCATATCCCCATGAAAATACCTAATTTATAATTTCTAGAGTATGGTCATGAGGCTATAGGTATACCGTGCATCCAAGAGTTTGTTGATAGCATTTTATCTTATTTTTTTCGATGTTCTTTTGATTAATCGTTGAACAAAATTTTCTCATTTTGCTAACTTGGTCTACCTGATTTCCTTCCTTTTTAAAACTTGGTTCATACTTGGGCTGATGTTCTTTTGTTTTTCGAAAATATTTTATATCCCAGATTTATGAGGATTTTCGAATTAAGGGATCTAGATATTTTTGTATTTTTTGGGGGATTAGTAACAACCTCCACCGTAATAACTTGCGCTGTGATTTCCTACGCTTTGATTATTTTTATTAGATATGTCATGCATTTAATTTTATATTCTAATAATGCAGAAAGGTGAGTTGGTTACGACATTTTGATGTAGAAACATTTAGTGTCCTAACAGTCTGTGTTACAGGGGGAGTATATCTCTTTTCCAGGGAGTATTTCTATTTTAAGGGGGAAGTTTCTTGCTAAACATGGATTCTGACCAATCTATGCCAAATAGGGAGATTATTGGCGCCAGATTTCCGTGAGTGAAGAAATCCGTCATACGTGGAAATTAAAGATTGGCAAAGATTTGTTTTCCATGTTTATTTTGGATTTTATTAGAGTCCTATTCTTATAATACTTCTATTAGGTTTCGATTTATTTTCATGTATTTTATTCTAGTTAGGTATCTTTTGTATTTATCTAGAATAAAAGTAGAAATTGACTAGGATTCTATTACCTAGTTAAATCGATTTCTTAAGATGAAATACTATTTGCGGTCACAAAATTGCTATTCGCGGTTTATAACAAACCCCCCAAAACTTTTAAAAATATCCAAAAACCCCCCAAAACTACAAATAGCAAAAAAAAAAAATCGAAAATTCGAAATCAAGCTTGAAGAAGGGTTGGGCTTCGATTTTTTGATGTAATTTCGACTCTTTTATGTGTAATATGCATTGGGTAGGTCGATTACGAAACCAATTTCATGTTAAAAAGACCTACAAATCGATTTGTAGGGCTTTTTGTGTTGGATTGTTTTGGGGAGTTTTGGGGTTTTAGTGAAATAAAGTGTTTTTTTTTGGGGGTTTGTTAGAAACCGCAAATAGCAATTTTCAAACCGCAAAAAGAAATTCCATTTCTTTAGTTCAAGTTAGGTCTTGGAGATTATTTTCGTGGCTATATAAGACTCCAAGACACTAAAGAACCGTGTGCATTTATTGGAAGAAAAACCACTTCATAGCATCGAAGGTCTGCTAAGGTGTTCTGCAGAGCAGGACTGTGCCACGTTATGTGTGACAACATATACAGAGTTGTTGTATGGATCTAAAGGGAGATCAACAGCGTTTCTAAAGGGAGTTCAGGCTTGAAGGAAGTTCAAGGCTCGCAGAGTGGAGATGCTGTGGAGCGAGACACGGAGTTCGAGTTGTGTACAAGAACGGCGTAAAAATTAAAGATGGAGTCTTTATAATTTTTAATAAGTCCTATTAATGTACACTGCAAATCTGAACTAGTGAAATCGTGTTTGCAGGTGCACATGGGTGTAGAGTACATCTGTGTCTGAACAACATTAAATTCGTGTGTTTATTTACTCTCTTTCAGTAGTTTATAACTGTGTTAGCACAAGAATTGTGGTTGTAACTGAATATTGTTCCCACAACTTAACTGTTACAGCTTAGGTTAATAGATTTCTATAGGCATATAAATCAACACATGCAAAAGACCAAAAATAAATTAAGTTAAACTCACCCCAAAACTTAAATAATGCATAGCCCTAAATGCGAAAAATAAAAAAATATGAGAAAGAAATACGCCTAACAGTCGTGCCGCAGACTGTTCAATTTTCTACAGTGGCGAAAGTCCTCTTTGGTTGCACGGGGTGCCGTGGATTTTGTCACCGAAGGTGAATTGCCGGAGTTGTCTAGACTTCCAGACATCTTACTCTTCTTTCCTTGGGGACGAGATACCGGCAAAAGTCAAGAAAAAATGAATGAAATTTAGCTTGAAACAAAAAAATGCACAAAAAAAAATGAAGAAAAAAAATGACGAAAAATAAATAATAGGTTTCTTACCATTCAACACCTGTTTTACAATCGACGGCTCGGCACAATTTGGATGAATTATTTTCAATCCAAAGCCTTGTAGATTGTGCATCCATCCATCAATCTTGATACATACTTTGCAATCTTATCATGGAAAAAATTGCAATTACGTAGTGCCCATCCTAACCCATGAAACTTCTCGTTTGTTTTGGAAATCAGCCAGTAAGAGACTAGGATGGGTTGCTTGCCTACCGATCTCTCAAACTTGTACACAAGATAATCAAGCTTTGGAGTAAGCTCTACCTCAAATTTGATACTCATCTCCTCGATCATAATCAAAACATGAGTTGCAATGTGAATAGAATTTTCTTCGTCAAGTTCCTCTACCATCATCTTCATCCCACTCTCATCAGACACAAAAGTATATACATAACTGGGATGAATAATTCCCTAAAGTTTCTCACCTCGTCGTTCTTACGAAAATCTATAAATACCTCGTTGTCTTCATATTGAATGGTTGGATGTGGTTTGGGACTGTAACATCTCAGAAGTTTTTTGAAATTATTTGCCAGATAGTGAAGTTCTTTTTTTAAATAGCACAAGTCCGAATTTGTCTATCCAATTCCATTTTCTAGGTTCAACCTTCGATGTCGTTCAATATCCTCCAACTCTTGTTAAATTTAATCAGCTATGGATTGAAGCTCGCAAAAAGAGATATCATAAATTGAAGCCATCAATGTATATAAATCTGCTAAAACAAATGATAAAAAATTCACATGAAAAAAAATTAAAACGGAAAAAAAGAAAAAGAAATAATCTAAAGTAAAGCAAGAATAGTTGGTAACGATATTAGTAAATTCAAGATTAACTAATTCCCCGACAACGGCGCCAAGAACTTGATACGCGTAAAATCTACGTAAGAATAACCGTAAGTGTACAATATCGCGTTTTGTAGAATAATGAATTCCAGATATCGATCCACTTGAAATTAAGTTCCTAAATTTACCAAGTACCGTAGTTATACCATCATCAACTTTATTTAGACTAACAAAAGAATGGGGGATGAAAAGAAGATAAAAAGAACCAAAAATGAAAACGTCGGTCCGCTAGGACAAACGAGAAATTCAGACGTATGATGGCTTCTAGGGGAAAATCCACCAATGTACTATAGATAAAGATCTACTGATCCGAATCTAATGCCAATTCTATATTCGCTAACCTAGACACTAAAATACCCTAACCCTCGTCTGCATTGTTGTTAGAGTCTAACCACAGGTCCGACGTCTCCGTTCAGAACCTGATATTAAGAGACCATTTTGGTCAAGCCCTTAAGGGGTGCCCGAGGTGAATCACGTCTCTGTTTCCACAACCCAAGCTATGCTTTCCTAAAATCAAACGAGAAATCCTCTCGAGTTCATTCCCATTTACAATACTTTCAACTAATACATGAAAACATAAACAAAATCAAAGAACGACAAAAATATCAGAGATCCGGAAATCAAAATCAATATATACAAGGTATCATTTCCCTAAAAGAAAATGCTCAGTTCATTACAATCATATCTACAAAATGAAGAACACGAGAAATCATAAACTAAACTTTAAAAAAAAACATAAAAAATTCGAGTCAAAACCCTCGTCGAAACTTCTAGCGAAGAACTGGCATAAATCGAAGAAGTCTTCAAGAAGTCAAAAATTGGAGAGGAGGAGATGAAGAAAGGCCTTTTTCTATTTATAATTGCCTTGCAAAATACAAATATCTTGCATCGAAAACTGTGCACCGCCTTGTTAGGTCGCGGTACAGGAATGCATGATCGCGATCTGGATCTTGGTCAAAAAATATTTTGTGAGAACCCCACCCCCCCCCCCTCCCCGACCGATCGCGATACATGAAAACTGGATCTCGATTTGGGTCCTGATAGAAAAACCTTCTATAAGCGACCCCAAACCGCGATACGAAAAGATTTGATCACGATCTGGCATCTGCGTCAACTTCAAAGTTGTAGACCTTGAAGTTGGCTTTCTTAATACACTTGAATCCGCTCAATCGGAGGTCGTATGCAAAAGTTATGCTTGAAATACTAAACACTACCACAACCCACGAGAATGCACTTTTGCACGTGTTTGGTTTGATTATGAGCTTCCCTTCCAAAATCGTTTCAAATCGGCAAAAATAGCTTCTCTTTACCTAAAATATAAATAAAACAAGAAACGCATAATATGTACAAATAAAGCGGAAGATTCGGACGAACGAAGACCAAAACTAGAAGATTCGATAAGTAAAAATCGTGCAAAACGAACACTTATCACACCCCTGCATGGCACAGGGGAGAGATACTAGTGTAAATTCAATTATGAGGAGTTTAAACAAAGGTTTTTTGCAAGAACCACCTGTGTGTAATCTCTAATTGCTAAAAAAACCCCTCTGTTAAAAATATTAGCAAGAACCTCCTATGAAAATTAGTCAAAGCTAATAAAGTCCCTAACAGTTTATTGTGCGCCCCACGCGCGGGTTGTGAGACTGAGTTGTATATTTTGACGGGATAAGACTTAAATACCCTTATAGAAATTTAAAAAATTGCAGATCTACCCCCAAAATTTCTATAAGCCCAAAATTAAGTTTTCTTAATTATCACTTCAGGCCCTTATATTTGATGAAAACCCCTCTTCTTCCCTATACCTAAAATCACCACAGCAATGCCAAACCCCAGCTCTCCCATGACTTATCACTTGCGCTACGCAGCCCCCCTTACCACTTCCCCCGTCGTCTAGGATTGCTCCTTCCACCGTATCAGCATCCACCTTACATAACTCTAGACATCACCCTATCCATCGCCCGCAAATGCCACCACAAGAAAACCAACATCCCTCTGGTGCTTCCTTCACTGCACCTGAGGATCAAAATTCCCAGTAAATGGACACATATCCGAAAAAATCGAAGTAAAACTCGCCTTAATAGTCCTCCGGCGAAGGGATTCAGAGATATTTAAATTGGGTTTCTTGATTTTTACTTTTTTGCCGACTTTCCCGTCAAGGAGAAATCAAAATCGACGCCGCCACAATGTGGTACCATTTGTGTAGTTGCACTGGCGCACTACTAACGAAGAGGAAGAGTTGGTGTAGGTGGATTGGGGGATGGATGTGGGGGTGGTGCGACGGCGACATGTTTGGTAAAGAGTTTTAGTTAAGTACAGGGCTACGGGAAGAAGATGGATG
The DNA here is from genome assembly GCF_056151865.1 of Erythranthe guttata. NCBI lineage: Eukaryota > Viridiplantae > Streptophyta > Magnoliopsida > Lamiales > Phrymaceae > Erythranthe > Erythranthe guttata. The sequence goes on from NC_142540.1 coordinate 7,436,998, forward strand.
CTGAAAAATTCGGTTTTTTTTTTTTAATGTATGGTATTTTTATTTTTTATATTTGTTAAAATTGAAATATTATTAGACTAGGGGCAGTTTTGTTATTTCATTGATGTCAACATCCAAATTTGATAAAAGTGGATGTGTGCTATATAAAACACATGATAAGGGAGTATTTGCTAATTATTTTAACACAATATGTTTTCCATGTTTATTTTGGAATTTATTAGAGTCCTATTAGATTTATTTTCATGTATTTTATTCTAGTTAGGTATCTTTTGTATTTATCTAGAATAAAAGTAGAAATTGACTAGGATTCTATTACCTAGTTAAATCGATTTCTTTAGGTTCAAGTTAGGTCTTGGAGATTATTTTTGTGGCTATATAAGACTCCAAGACAGTAAAGAACCGTTTATTGGAAGAAAAACCACTTCATAGCATCGAAGGTCTGCTAAGGTGTTCTGCAGAGCAGGACTGTGCCACGTTGTGTGTGAAACATATACAAAGTTGTTGTATAGATCTCACGGGAGATCAACGGCGTTTCTAATGGGAGTTCAGGCTTGAAGGAAGTTCAAGGCTCGCGGAGTGGAGCTGTCGTGGAGCGAGCCACGGAGTTCGAGTTGTGTACAAGAACGGCGTAACAATTAAAGATGGAGTCTTTAATATTTTTAATAAGTCTTATTAATGTACACTGCAAATCTGGACTAGTGAAATCGTGTTTGCAGGTGCACATGGTTGTTGAGCACATTTGTGTTTGTTTTGGAACTTTTTGTTTTTCTGAACTTTTTCTTCTCCGTAAACATTGTAACATTATTGTTTTTAGGTGGTAATATTACTATATTAATGTTTAACACATTAATATTAAATCCGACATTTTAAATGTGCAAAGTGAATATCCATGCTTCCGTTGAAGAAAAGGGTATTATATTAAAATATAATTAATTGGTAAAAGAAGGTAATGTTTTCATTTTTTTTAAATTTGATGTTGAGTACGGCAGATACAGGATTTTGAGAAACAATATATGGATTTAAACTTTGAAAAAACCTTCGCGGAACTAATAAAATTGCCGATAAGATCCGGCCATCTACCAATTTTCATTTTACATGTAATTTTTTAGCGTTTTATGAAAACTTACAGATTCCCAATATGTTTAGTAGAAGACCAAGCTCTCAAAATTCTCATACCAAAAATACACTGATCTTTTGACAAAACACACCGTTCATATGGTGATTGAATATGAGCCTAAGCATCTTAGTACGTATTTCCTATTTACATATTTTACTTTTAACATGGTTTAAAGCTAAACTATTCTAATTTGAAAACCTTATTTCGTATGATATTTTTTATTTCAATCCCGTGGTTGATCAACAAAAGAAAAATGAGAAAATAAATAAATGAGAATTGGTCAGCGGCCAAGCTACTCAAACATGTGTAGTATGAATTCGTTGAAATTAAAGTTGAACAGATTGTGGTCGTTGGAGTCTTGTCTTGGTCAACCGGACGAGTAAATAAAATGCAACAAAAAATAAATAAATGAATGTTGATTCTTAATTAATACGGGTTATTTCGTAGACCCCTCTCATTTTCAAATTATATAAAACTAACTATAAAGTGGATTACACTTTAGGGGAAACCCTCCTTATTTCGAAAATATTTTGACATACCCTCCTGGGCCACCCTGAAGTTCCTATAATACCCTTCTAAAATCAGTTTTAAACCCTAGCCACTCACATTTCGGTCTCTCTCTTCTTCTCCTAGATTCAAAATCCCGCCTTCACAAACCTCCCACCGGCGAAATTGCTTCTCGGACCCATAACTCTCTCTCCGGTGGTCGGAATTCGATAGTTTAACTAACGTTGGATTCCTCTCGTCGAGCTCTTTCTTTTGGTGGTGACTTCATTCAGTTTCAAACGCTAATCTGTTTCTGCAAATTTTTTTTTCATTCGACGACGGTGGTCTTGCCGGAGCTTTATTTTTCATTCAATTTTTGTTCATTCGGCGACGGGCCACCCACCGTTGGATTCCTCTCGTCGGGATCTATATTTTGATGGCAATTTCGTTTATTTTTAGGTTTTCATATTTATTTCTATATTTTTTTTGCATTTGTGGGCGCGCGGAACCGTGGGTGGTTATTAGCGGCGTCTAGGGTTTTGGTAGGAGGCGAGGGGGGTGAGGAGTCACTGTCTGTTTGATTTAAAATCTGTAGCATTTCCCAACAATAACCTCTCTCTCTATCTCTCGATCTCTTAGTGTTTGTTGGTTTTTGAGTGTTTTGATGTTTCTTCAAATTTTGTTTTTTTTTTTGAAAAGTCTTCAAATTTTGTTGATTTGCACTAAAGTAATTTTTTTTGTTTTGATTTTGCAATTGCAGCTTAATGAAGGCCATTGATCCTTTCTTTGAAGGTGTCAAATTTTTTTTTGGAGTTACATCTGCTTTGTTCAACAGACTGTATACATTACTGTACATTACTATACTTACTATAGTAACATGTAGTTACATATGCGTATATTTGTGTATTTTCGATTTGTATTTTATTGGTTCTGAGGTGATTTATAATAAAAATATTGAAATTTATAAATTTTTTTTGTGGTTTTATGAATTTATTTTGTATAAGCCAGTATTCGTGTGTGTATACAATTGATCGACTAAAATAATATGGGGAAAAAAAACGAACATAACTACGAATTACTATAGGTACTATAGTTACATGTAGTTATTTTCAGTACAGTAAACATATTGCAAATTGTTTTGAAATTAAAAAATAAAAATAAAAATAAAATTATTTTTTTTAATGTAAAAAAAAAATTAAAAAATTAAAAAAATAAATAAATATATATATATATATATATTTATTTAACAAACAGGTTTATTATTAAAAAAATAATAATAAATAAAGCAGCGAAAATAATATATGCAGGACCAAAAATGTTGAATGCAGTTTGGCCGAAAATTGCAAATAAGGGTAGTATAGTACTTTCGCTTCTTCAGGGAGTATGTCAAATGATGATTTTGGCTTGGGTTTATCCCTAATTTATTTGGTGGCTAGGGGTATGTAAAATAACCCTAACTAATATGCCCTTTTCATATTAAGTGGCATTTAAAGAAAATACACATAGATTAAGAAACTTAATTAATAGTTTACTTTTTAATAAAAAAAACCTATAAATTATTTTTTGCAGTACTATTAAATGAGCACTACTAATCAATTAATGAATTTGAACAATCAATGATAAATGCAAATTTAGTATTAAAAAAAGTATCCTTTTTTTTTTTCTTTTTTTTTTTTTTAACGAAAGAAGTTTATTAATCAACCGATGCCAAACTGGTAGGGAGAATAATTCCCTCCAAAGTTTCGTTACAATGCATGTGAGCTAGCTCATGTGCAAGCTTATTACTATTACGCCTAAAGTGACACTTAATATGGGATTTTTTTTTGGACAATCGCCACTTAATATGAATCGATGTAGTACTTGCAGTCGACAAATTAGCATTTGTTCCTTTATTCTTGTTTTCATTATGCATAAGTGGGATAATTACAATTTTAATCCTCAAGTTTGCGCGTTTTCTAATTCTGGTCCTCCGTTTAAAGTCTTCAATAAAATACACTATAATGTTGCCACATTTTAATACATTGAGTAATGGTCAGCGGTTGCATTATGCTTGAATTTAAGATTTTTCTTTGAGAAAATTGCAATAAGACCCATGTATTATTTCAAAACTTTCTAAAACCTCCTAAAATTTCATCCATCCGTTATATAACCGCAATTTCACCAATTAACCAATTTTAACAAATGACCCCAAATTTTGCCCCATTTTTACCGGCGTTGATTTTTATCATTTTTCTTTGAAAAACTTTTTCCTGGTGTCCACTTTCTTTTTAACTGGGCTAACTTTTTTTATTGATTTTTTGGCCGGTGTTGACCGATGTTGAATACCGGTTAACTGCTGACTTTTTTTTCTTAACTTTTGTTGTGTTAATATTACTTTTCTAGAGATTAATATAATAATATTATTGATAGTTAATTTTACTGTGTTTAACAGTAATCTATGTTACATAGACACGGGAACGGGGACACGGCGACAATACTCGGATACAGACACCGGGATTCACTTAATCAAAAAAGTAGGATACATGAACGTGGGGATATGTGTAAATATTAAAAATATAGGGATTTATTTATAAATTATTACTAAATTATGTTTTATTTTTTTATTTACAATATTAAAATGTACATGAATACTTAATACGTTTATTCAAATAAATTTGCAATAGATTATCGGATTAATGAAAGAGAGCTGCCAATTTATTCCTCCAGTTTCACAAAAACCCAAACCCAAATAATCAGATTTGTGAAAACAAAATTCTTTTTTCCCCTTGACATGCGTGTCTACTTAGGGTACGAGTGTCCAACATTTCAAATATTACGGACACGGCTCAACAACGTTTTTTAAAGGTGTTTTTGTGTTTCGTGTCCGAAAAGTTTCTGACACGGGGGAACTTCAAATATTATATATACACGTTGATTAGGGAATTACTAAGTATTTAATTAGTATAGGTAATTATCTTTCCTAGTTAGATTGGGATTCTAGGGTTTTTCTTATCTTTAAATAGTCGTCTTGTACTTGGGTTTTGTAATGAATAGAAATAATAAAGAAGAGTTTTTCTACGTTTAGTAAATAAATCTTATGATATTCAAGAGATCGTATCAATTGGTATCAGAGTGTGAAGTTGCGATAACACCAACGCTTCGTTAGCAATGCAGCCATTATATCAAACCTTAGCTGGAGCAAAGTTGAGATCACATTAAAACATTGTTGATGATGCTAATATGTAGCTCACCTAGGGTGGTGTAGAAAACGGACTGGGAGAGCAAAGCAGATCAGTAGCTTGACAACTTGATGATCCTGAGGTACCTGCGATCATAGAACACATGAACTAAGCCGGGGGTTGATCCGGCGGAAACCCCTTCGACGCTCAAGTCAGAGGTGCTGATAGTAGAAATAGTCCAGAGAATACGTATTGTAGTATTGCTCAGTTAATAGGACGTACCTTATGGAATGAGTTCAAATGTGTATTTATAACTTAGTTGAGATTGTCGGGCCCAAAACTTGCTTGAAGGTGATTGGGCCTCGGTGATAGTGGTCTTCGATATTGGGCTCGTGGCCCAATAGGTAAATAATTTGTAGGCCCATTGGGTTGGGCCAATTAGGCATGTCAATTGTGAAAATCATGATGTCAGAAACAAGACGGTTGGAGCGACTGAAAAAATTCGTAGAGAAAATACGGATTAATTTTCAGAAATTGCTCGAACAAAGTCAAGGACGACGTCAACGCCAACACAAAAGCCGAAGGGATTGCCGCCCATCACCGCTGCCGCCGCTGGCGAGGCTATCGCCGGAGGAAGAGGACGACAATAACTTTTTCGAAGATCCACCGCCGCCGCCAATGCCAAGCCTACTGCAAGAGGCAGAGGAAGATGACGACTGTGATTTTTTTGAAGAGGCTCAAATTTTCGTTAGTGCTGCGAAAGAGGAATTATCAGATTTATAGGAGAAATATATTTGGAGAAAAGAGAGAATTGTATCTCTTACGTATATTAATCATATATATAGTTACATGTAGGAAACCCTAACCTACTACACAAGGTAACCTAATATACAAAGAAACCTAATATACAAGGTAACCTAATAAATAAGAATAATAATAGGAATAATATATATAATATAGATAGATACGTAGATACGCTAATACACCCCCGCAGTCGAAACGGGAAAGGAGAGGACGTGGAGACTGGAGACAAACTGTTGGAACAGTTGAGTAGGGAGTCCTTTCGTGAAGATATCGGCAAACTGGTAGGCGGATGGGACGTGAAGGACTCGAACGTGTCCCATAGCAACTCTGTCTCGGACAAAATGGATATCGATCTCCACATGTTTCGTACGAGAGTGTTGAATAGGATTGCTCGATAGGTAGACGGCACTGACGTTGTCACAGTAGACAATAGTGGCTTTCGAAAGCGGGCAGAGCAACTCAGAAAGTAGGTTGCGTAACCAAGTCGTTTCGGCGACGGCATTTGCGACAGCTCGGTATTCGGCCTCCGCACTCGACCGAGAGGTAGTGACCTGTCGTTTGGAGGACCAAGAGATGAGGTTATTGCCTAGGAAAACACAATAGCCCGATGTCGAACGACGAGTGTCAGGGCAGCCACCCCAATCGGCGTCGGAGTAAGCGATAAGGGAGAGGTCCGGATTGGGGGAGAGCTGAAGTCCGTGATCGAGAGTCCCACGAATGTAGCGAAGGATACGCTTGAGAGCAGCCATATGAGGTTCCCTCGGATCATGCATGAATAGACATATTTGTTGCACAACATAGCAGATGTCAGGACGAGTAAACGTGAGGTATTGCAGTGCACCGGCAAGGCTGCGATAAAGAGTAGGGTCAGCAACGGGGGGTCCAGTGGTCGAAGAAAACTTGCTCTTTGTGTCAGCCGGCGTAAGACAAGGGTTGCAGGAAGCCATGTGTGCACGCTCTAGGATCTTGTCGGCGTACTTGCGTTGAGAGAGAAATAGCCCATTCGACGAGCGAGTGACTGAGATGCCGAGAAAGTAGTGAAGATCGCCAAGATCCTTCATTGCGAACTCTTGATTAAGGGCAGCGATGATAGAGCGGAGCAATTCTGGTGTGGAGGCCGTAAGTACAATGTCATCGACATACAACAGAAGGTAGGCGCATGAACTGTTGCGACAGTCGCGTGAACTGCTGCAACAGTCGCGTGAACTGTTGCGACAGTACACAAAGAGTGAAGTGTCGGACTTGCATTCTCTGAACCCCATGGTAGTAATGTGAGATGCAAAACGCTTGTACCAAGCACGTGGTGCCTGCTTGAGGCCGTAGAGTGCTTTGTTGAGACGACACACGTGAGTGGGGCGAGATGGATCGACGAATCCGGGAGGTTGCTCGCAGTAGACAGTTTCAGAGAGATTGCCATGTAAGAAGGCATTTTTCACGTCAAGCTGGTGGATTGGCCATGATCGCGAGAGAGCAATACTGAGGACTGTTCGAACAGTGGCTGGTTTGACAACTGGGCTGAATGTCTCGTCAAAGTCGATGCCAGCCTGCTGGTGAAACCCACGAACAACCCACCGTGCTTTATATCGCTCAAGGGAGCCATCAGACTTGAGTTTCTGTTTGTATATCCACTTACCAGAAATAACATTAGTAGACGGGGGGCGGGGCACAACATTCCAAGTATTGTTTTTAATTAAAGCAGTATATTCCTCAATCATGGCGTTTCGCCAATTTTGGTCAAGAAGAGCTTGGCGATAGTTGGTGGGAATGGGAGAGGTAGAGGATGCAACGAGAGAGAAGGGGACTTTGGGTTTGTGGATGCCCACTTTACTGCGAGTCACCATAGGATGAGCAAGGGGAGGTGGGGGAGGTGGGGGAGTAGGAGAAGGGGTTGTGAGCTGGTTGTGGTCGACAGGTGGTGCTGCAGGAGAAATAGGTGTTGGCTGTGTTATGGGACTGTTGGACGGACTGTTGGAACAGGATGGTTCACTATTGGAACAGTTGGAGGAACTGTTGCAACAGTTAGACGAAGTCTGAGGGAGGAGGAACAAGGATGGTGTGTTTTCGTCCAAGGCAGAAGGGGGAAGTGTGTTTTTGGGGGGAGTGGACTCAGCAAAAGGAAAGTTAGTTTCGTCGAAGATAACATGACGAGAAATTATGATTCGGCCAGTGGACCTATCAAGGCAACGATAGCCTTTGTGAGAGGAAGGGTGACCGAGATAGACACAAGGAGTAGAACGGGGGGCGAGTTTATGTGGTGTGGTGGCGGTGAGGTTGGGATAACAGAGACAGCCGAATACTCGAAGATGAGAGTATGTAGGTTTGATGAGGTAAAGGGCTTCGTGAGGAGTCCGGTTTTGTGTGGTTTTGGTAGGTAAGATATTGAGTAGGTGTGTGGCCATATGAAGGGCTTCGACCCAATAAGTAGGAGGAAGATGGGCTTGAAAGATGAGGGATCGAATCATGTTAGTTATAGTGCGGATCATCCGTTCTGCGTGTCCGTTTTGAGGGGAGGTGTGGGGACACGAAAAATGATTTAGGATGCCGTGTTTAGTGAAGTAGTTTTGAAAATCCGCATTTTTTAATTCACGACCATTATCACTTTGTAAGGCTTTCAGGGGATGTTGGAATTGAGTTTTGAGAAGTGTATGAAAATTGACAAAGGTTGTAAAAACATCAGATTTATTTCGAAGGGGAAAAGTCCATAAATAATGGGTAAAATCATCAACTAACACAAGATAATATTTGAAACCCGTAAAACTAGAAACAGGAGAAGTCCATAAATCAGCATGAATAATTTGAAATGGAGCAACAGTAGTAGATTTTTGAGAAAAAAATGGTAGACGAAAATGCTTGCCTAATTGACAGGCATTACAAAGAGACTCCCTAGGGTCTTTATTATGAGAAAGAAAAGTGCTAGAAAATAAACGAGACATGACGTGTTTGCCGGGATGGCCTAGACGCCGATGCCAAAGAGTGCGAGACGAAGGTGTTGCGACAGTGAGGAAAGCAGCAGAAGGTGAGGTGGGGGGAGGGACGCTAAACGGATATAGGTCACCGGAGCTATTGCACCTGAAAATCTCGACTCGACTCCGAAGATCCTTCACAGAAAAACCAAATGGATCAAATTCAACCGAACATGAGTTATCACGGGTGAACTTTCTAACAGATATAAGGTGTTTGACGATATTGGGTGTGACATAGACATTTGTGAGGCGAAAAGGAGTGGTGGGAAGAATTGTGTGGCCTATGTGGGTTATGGGGAGGGTGGAACCATTACCGACGACGACATGTTTGGGGAATTTACTGCTAGGATTAAAAACAAAATTGAAATTACCTGAGTGTGGTGCCATATGAGAGGTCGCCCCGCTGTCCATGAACCACTGTGACTCGGTAGGCTGCTGAAGTGTCACCGTATTCAAACGGTTTGCGAGATCCGCCACGCTGGCACTGTTGCAGGAACTGTTGCAACTGTTGATGGAACTGCTGGAGCTGTGGCACGGTTGCTGCTGCGGATGAGCCTGAGTAGGAGCCGAGTGACCGGTGTAGGGTTCAGGTGGCCCAGTAAAGTAGGCTTGGGCCGCTGGGTGGCCCGATGTATTTTGAGCGGATCCCAGAATTGACTGTTGTCGGTAAGGTGCGCGCCAAAGTTGAGATGCGCCATGAGCACTATGATAGCCGTAGTGCTGCATGGGGTGACGGTTAGTGTTGCGACCTCCGCGACGGTTGGATCGGCCACCCCCGCGCTGATAGCGCGAAGAACTACCTCCGCGGGAACTGTTGCAGGAACTGTTGCAACTGTTGGATGGACAGTTCGCGTTGGAGGCGTAGAAAACAGCAGCGGTCTGCTCCGGTTCAGAAATTCTTGTTTCTTCCATCTGAAGGAGCGAACGAGTCTGTAGAAAGGTGGGGAGGGGATTTTGAAAGGAGATGAGATTGGCGACGGTCCCGTAATTTTTCGGAAGGCCGTGTAGGGTTTGTAGAACGAGTTGTTTGTCGGAGATTGGATTTCCGACATCGGCCAAGCTGTCCGCCGTGGTCTTGATTATTTGACAGTAATCGTGAATGGAGAGAGCGCCTTTCTTGAGGGACTTGAATTTTTCTTCAAGTTGAATGGCTCGATAGTCTTTGTTATCGGTGAAGAGAAAAGAGATGGCGTTCCATAGATCACTGGCGTTGGAGGTTTTTGAGAGAACCATGCTGGATAGATCGTCGGAGATGGTGCCGTAGATCCAAGATTGGAGGAGATAGTCGGCTCGCTGCCATTCGTCGGTGGAAATCGAATCCGGTCGGGGTTTGCCATGGAGAAGATCGGAGAGGCAGAAACGACCGACGGTAATCGTGAAAAAGTGGCTCCACTTTTGATAATTAGGATTTTTTAGATCTAGAGTAACGGGGATAAGGGATTTGATATTAGAGATGGCATGAGCAAGGTGAAAAGGATTGAGAGGGGCGGTGGAGGGAGAAGAAGATGAAGATTCGCCGGCCATGGAGAAGAAGGGGTAGGGCACGGCTATGCAGAAAAAGAGAAAAAAAAAAAACGGCTAGGTTAACCTAGTGTCTGATACCATATAGGAGAAATATATTTGGAGAAAAGAGAGAATTGTATCTCTTACGTATATTAATCATATATATAGTTACATGTAGGAAACTCTAACCTACTACACAAGGTAACCTAATATACAAGGAAACCTAATATACAAGGTAACCTAATAAATAAGAATAATAATAGGAATAATATATATAATATAGATAGATACGTAGATACGCTAATAAGATTCAATCGAGATAATTTGGGACGAAGACAATAAATTAACGAAGGAGGAGAGCGAAGAGCTACGATGGATATTGGATTTCCATGATGTTCAAAACAAAGGAGACGAAGAACCGATGGTCATTTTGGATGAGACAAAATCTAAAAAGACGATTGAAAAAGTTTATTTATCGAAAAAACATTGAATATTTTTGCAAAAGTAGCCTTCGAAATTTTGTTGGATTGGGATCCTAGTCGTGGGTTTTATAATGAAGAGAAATAATAAAGAAGAGTTGGGATTCTTAGGTATTTCTTATCTTTAAATAGTCGTCTTGTACTAGGGTTTTATAATCAAGAGAAATAATAAAAAGAAGAGTTTTCTTACGTTTAGTAAAGAAATCTTATGGTACTCAAGAGATCGTATCATAAAAAGATTTTAATGAAAAAAAAATCGAAAAAGTCAACTCTAGAAACCGGTGGCGGAAAAATTAGGAAGAAATAAAAAAAAAAAAAAATCAATGCCGGAGACCGGCGGTCAACGGTGTTGGGATTAAATTGAGGTTAGATTAAATTAAATAATGAAATTAGAGCATATTAATGTATGAGGAATTATTTTAAGGGAAAATGAGGGATACCCCCTAGTTTTGGAAATATATATGTATAGGTCCAATAATATTTTCTTTCCTAAGCAAAAACCCAAATTTTGATCTTAATTTGTTAGACCATTCTAGATAATTTAAAATACCCGTTTTGCCCTTTTAGTTTCAATTTAATGTATTTCCTAGGCAAAACCCTAACCTCACAATTTAATCAGACTGCATTTCTTTTTTCTCTCTCTCTCCCCAACTCCCGTTCTCTTCAATCTCGTTTTACCACAGCCCCACCGCTGCCCACCGCCGCCCACCGCCACTCCATCGTCGGTCGCCGCTGCCCACCACCACTCCACCGTCGCCCACCGCCGCTTTCCGTCTGCCTTGCGCGACGCTCCTCTTCGGCGACATCGCCGCCCATCACCACTCCCCTCTTTGCCAGATCTTCTCTCATTAAACTCTTTCTCGCCAGATCTGGCGCCGACGAAGAAGAGGAAGAAGAAACACAACATATACATGCGCTACGGTACAAATATTATGTTACAATTTGATTGTGAATTGTCAGGGTAAATAATTGACTTCATTTAAAAAACTAAATTCTTTCCACTTTGCTTAATGTAGCAATATAATTGTTTAGAAGTGCTTCGATTAATTTTATGATGCATAAATTATTAAGTATTGCAACATTCATTTAATTTAAGAAGAATTTTTGCCTTATTTTGGGTCATTGACAAAGTTCATGTCGTTTGATAGTTCATAAATTAAAAAAAAAAATCCGTAATGTTTTTGAATCGATGGTTTGAAATTGGAGGATCAAGTGGATATGATTTTTTTTCTGTGTGCTATTTTTCTGGCTAATCGAGCCGATGGAAAATATTTGTGCTAGGTAAGACAGTGTTTTCAAATTTATATGTTATACAAAGTGTATGTGACATAAGAAATTTTGTTTTGTTGTACAGGATGATGAAGAATCTGTGTTACGGAAAGAGAAATAAATAGATAAAATTAGTATAGAATGCATTTCTTTTGATGGAAAGGTTTAATAGTTTTTGCCATATTTCGTTTAAATAATTTTTTTTACCATGTTTGTCATGAATTTTTATTTATGATTGGTTTTTTTTTCCAATAAGAGCAGGGGTAATGCAATTGCATAATGTTTTCCACATCGGAACTTGGCTATACTTGTTTCAGTGTTGGAGAGATTTGCGTTACCAAGTCATATATAGTCTCACGTGGTCATATACATATAGTCATATATAGTCGCGTGTAGTCATATACATGTAGTCATATATAGTCACGCGTAGTCATATACATGTAGTCATATATAGTCACGTGTAGTAACTCGTAGTAATTTATTGTAATATATAAGCTATATATGCTATGTGTTTTTTCTGATGCATGTATAGTGATGTTGATGATTGTGGTTTTCCAATTTCCTGTTGGGTATTAATTTATTTATAATATCAAGATTCAAATTGTGAATTTTGTTTTTGGTGTAGATGAAGTTTTTTTTTTATATAATCAGTGGTCCACATAATTAGTCGACCATAACGTTGGTGTAAAAAAGACGTACATGACTACATATAACTAACTATACATGAATGTGGTATACTATAGTTATATGTAATATATATATACAATAGTCATGTGTAGTCAATTTCAGTACAGTAAATTTATCAAAAAATTGAAACAAAATTAAAAATTTTAAATTTAAAAAAAAATTTAAAAAATTTAAAAAATTTAAAAAAATTAAAAAAATAAAAAATTATAAAAAATTAAAAAATTAAAAAAATTAAAAAATTAAAAATTTAAAAAAATTAAAAAATACAACAGAGGTATATATAAAAAATAATAATAAAATAAACATTTATAATTTTTTATTAAAAAATCTGATAATATGATATATGCAGGTCTAAATGCTAAAAGCAGTTGACTATAATGCTGAATGCAGTTATTAAAAATATTGAATGCAGTTGGGCAAAAATTGAATATAAGGGTACAATAGTACTTTTGCCTCTCTAAGGATTATCTCAAAGGAAAAATTTTAGGGGTAGACCTATCCCTATATATTTTCTATATTAAGAGTATATATCAAATAGACCCTTATTTTAATCTTTTATAAACCTTTAGACTAGGTGTCAAAGAATTTATTGTCACGATCGTTTTATGAATAAGTAATGGTTGATATCCATCATTTGTAAAGTGCCCATTTGTTAGTGATATTTATATATATTTATATATATATATATATATATCTATATATATATATATATGTATATATATATATATATGTATATATATATATATATGTATATATATATATATATGTATATATATGTTACTCAATATGTTTAAATTTGATCTATTCAAACTTATCCATCAAAGTAAATACGTTGGTTAAAAACTTAATTCCAGATCGATTTCCAATCATCTTCTTTAAAATGGAATTTAAAAATCATTTTGAGAACTTCATTCATCGAGACAACGTTCATATTAGTACCAGAACCACCAGCAGCAGCTCCGGTGATCATGTTTCGATGCTCCGTCGAATCGAATCTTTTCAAGTTCTTGATCAAAATGGCGTCCCGAGATTCACCGACACCACCGACAACAAGCTCCGCTGGCTCCGCTCACAAATCATCGGCGGCGACGCGGAATTCGACACCCCGTTTGGGAGGCGCCACCTCACTTACGCCGACCACACCGCCTCCGGCCGATCACTCCGGTGCATCGAGAACTACATCGCAACCAACGTGCTCCCCTTCTACGGTAACAGCCACACCAGCGACAGCTACGTGGGGTACCAGACGACGAAGATGGTGCAGGAGGCGGCGGAGTACGTGAAGAAATGCCTCGGCGGCGGCGGAGAAGACGCTATAATATTCTGCGGGTCGGGTTCCACGGCGGCGATCAAGCGCCTCCAGGAAGTGATGGGTATAGCCGTGCCGTCGATTTTAAGAGAGAGAATAGTTTCGAAATGCTTGACCGACGAGGAGAAGTGGGTTGTCTTTGTGGGGCCGTACGAGCACCACTCCAATATTCTGACGTGGCAGCAGAGCCTGGCGGCGGATGTGGTTGAGATCGGCCTCGACCACCGCGGACGCGTCGACGTCGGAGCTTTGGAGAAGGAGCTGGGTCTCTACAAATCGAAGAACCGGCCGATGATCGGTTCATTCTCGGCATGCAGCAACGTCACCGGAATATGTACGGACACACGCGCCATTGCCAGGCTTCTTCACCGCTTCGGAGGGTTCGCCTGTTTTGATTTCGCGGCAAGGTCAACCACCCTTTTTATTTAATTTCCACGTCATTAATCATTTAACATATTTCCCTTAGATTGTGTGTACTAATTAAGTAATATTTGACTTGTTATATATAATAATAAAAAAATGTAGTGGGCCATACACGAAGATAGAGATGAGATCTGGAGAAATGGACGGCTACGATGCGATATTCTTGAGCACGCATAAGTTTGTGGGTGGTCCAGGTACACCCGGGATATTGCTCATGAGTAACGCACTTTACCGGCTGGGTTCTTCGCCGCCGTCTACTTGTGGCGGTGGAACTGTTGACTTTGTCAACGGCAAACACCAGGCATGTTTTTTTCTTATTATTTTTTATATATAAAATCCAGAAAGATAAAAAGGAAATCTGAATAGATTTAGATGGTGTTTGGCTAAGCTTATAAGATGTTAAAAGGAGCTTATAAGATGTTTTAGAGTTTATAAGCTCTTCCAATGTGTTTGGTAAATTTTTAAAAAAAGATCTTAATTTTTTTTTAAATAAGCTGTTGGAGACAAAATAAGATCTTTTTAAATAAGAGGCTCTACCCCACATTTTTATTTAAGATCTTATAATGAGTAACAATAGGAAATAAACTCATTATCCAAACACTCTAAAAATTAATCCTAAAAATAAGATGTAACAGCTTATCACTTCTAAAAACATCTTATCAGATATAAGAGCTTATCAGTTGTTTAAAATAAGTTTAGCCAAACACCCTCTTCAGATGTTAGATGCGTAGCACCGTAGCACGTACCAAACCCGTACCTAACCCAACCCCATTAATTAATAAGATGAGATCTTGATATTTAAAATAAAATCTTGATATATATATATATATATATATATATATATATATATATATATATATATATATATATATATATATATATATATATATATATATATATATATATATATATATTATAAAATAAGATGAGATCTTGATATTTAAAATTTTGTAAGTCACATAATTAGTTTTACTAAATATATTTTCCCGCCAAATATATTGCAGGACACACTATATTCGAAGAAGATAGAAGAAAGAGAAGATGCAGGAACGCCACCAATAATCCAGAAAGTAAGAGCTGCGCTGGCTTTCTGGATAAAAGAATACATTGGTTACAAAGCGATCGAGAAGCAAGAGAAAAAGTACATCGGTCGAGCATTCGAAAGACTCGCTTCGAACCCTAACATTTCCGTCTTAGGAAACACCACCGTAAAAAGACAAGCCATTTTGTCTTTCCTCGTATACTCCACTACAAATAAGATCGAATCATCGGGCCTCGATCTGTGGAGAGAAACGGGGAACACAATCGACAAGCCTCTGCACGGGCCTTTCGTTGCCAAGCTTCTAAATGACCTATTCGGTATCGAGGCCCGTGGAGGATGCGCTTGCGCTGGGCCCTATGGACACAGGTTACTCAACGTTGATGAACACCAGTCGCTCGCATTTAGGTCAATCATTGAAAAGGTCAGTGGCATATTAACTTTTTTTAAGTTTCTCTAATTTATCTCGAGAAAAATGTCTTTTACATAAATAAATTTGGACTTTATATTGTCTTTTATCATCAATTTATTATTCGTTTTATGCCCCAAAATAGTTAGAGACAGCATGACGCCTTATTTAATTATTACTATTTTATTTTTCCGACGACGACAGGGTTATGGTGGAATAAAGCCAGGGTGGACAAGAGTGAGCTTTCCATACTACATGGGAGAGGAAGAAGTAGAGTTCATTCTTGCTGCGATTGAATTCATAGCTATTTACGGGCAGAGGTTCTTGATTTTATACCATTTTAGCTGGAAAACCGGTGCGTGGACTTTCAAGAAAAATAATCCACTCAACGACGACATTATTAATGGATCTTCGTCGCCTTTAGACAACAATATGGTCAAGGCATTAAACATGGAAAAAAATAAGGAAAATAGTGATGGTGAACAGGAAACGAAGAAGGAAGAAGATATGTTATGCAGATACACAAACTATTTGGAAACTGCAAAGCGCATTGCCAGCCTTCTTCCTAAATTCCCACCGCAGAAACGAATACCTCAAGAAATTGACGCGGATCTTGTGCCCTTCAAAATTTAGGTTATGTATATATATATATATATATATATATATATATATATATATATATATATATATATATATATATATATATATATATATATATATATATATATATATATATATATGATTTAGTTGCCTCATGCATACATATATAGATAAGGAGATGTATTTAATAAGTAACTAACGTGCGTGCAATGTGCATGCATGGTTAGGGAGATCTATTTATTTACTCTCGATCATGAGAGATGTGATTTTTATTTATAATTTTTTTTGAATTATCGAATGTTATGGAATATAAGATTATATTTATCATCTGGGAAGCACACTTAGCTTTGAGGTAATTAAGGTTATATTTTGTAGAAAAAAAACCATCTTATTGCAAAATTATATTCATCCTCAAATATTAATACTCTTGTCAACAATTCTGAGTAAAATACAAAGATTTATTTTATCGAAGATTCACTCCGACAAAATTGTAAACAAAAGTAGTGCATTCGACATCATGAACCACTATTCTTCTAACTGTTGTTGGAAAAACTGATAAACCATGTTTTTCAATTAATCATAACAACGATTACAACTTAATATGAATTTAGTTTATATTAAACTAGTATTAATTATCTAATTAAATAAATAATTAATTTAATATCTTTAACAATTCTTACCGATGACCATTTAGTAGTGATTCGTCCGAATATATTGGTGGACCTTCTAGATCCGAATATGCTTATGGATCTTCTAGATTCTGCAAATAAGAACACAGAAGAAGAGAACCGGGCTGATGCCGGAGTTAGCACTCCGACGGCCAAGTCAGTATATCTTTAACTTAAGAGATTTTGAAGAATACATTATATATTTTCTGACTTTGCTTTTTTTTAAGAAATCATTCTTAGTTGAATTAATTTCTTACTATTTATAGGAGAGGCTTCTGAGAACGGACTCCAAATACGGATTCCACTTCTATTTTAGTTGTCACCTCCAAAAATATTCCAGACTTCCAAATGACTTATTAAATTAAAATACCTGTCTTCTCAGTGAACAGTGTTATGAACAGTGTTGTGAGCTGCTTATTCCCTAGACTGCATATTCTCTGAACTCCTTTGACATTTGAGGAGGGGGCTATTAAATGCAGGATGATTATGTCGGATACTGCATAGATCATATCTTGCAGCTCTCGTATCTGTCCTCTCGCTACTGAGAGGGACCCCTCGCACCCACGGTCGGCTCTCGATTAGGCTTCCTAGCTAGGCCCAGAACATTGATTTATCAAATCATCTAGTCTGTATATTCTCTGTGGTTCCTGACATTTGAGTAGACACGCATTAAATATAAGTCGGCGATGTTGCTTCCCTTTTCAGACAATATTCCTTCCCATCCTTTCATTCTGGCGACCGCGAACTTCCCCTTCTCTCGTCATGGAGTGGACTCTCGCAAGCCTCCCATTATTGGGCCATCATTAGGCCTTCTTTTAATGGGCCGAAATAATTATTTTTTACCGAATCAACTAGCCCCCTACTCGCGAGGACCGAGCTGAAGTCCTTCGCGAGTAAATTTTATGGTATTTGGCATCGAGAACTCTGGAAAACTACAAATATATATATTTTTATTATTATTTATCTAATCAGTTAATGATAATAATAATATGTCTATTATTATTATTTTTTTTTTTTGTGTCGATTGCGCTTCCCAAAGTCGCGACTCTTCGTTCAATGAGAGCCGTCTTTTCGCCTTAAAGGCGACGTATGGACAGCCCTAGGTAAATGTGCAGCCGTCTCTTCATGTCGCCGCTTTCCCCCTATAAATAACGCTCCTCTCCCTTGTGCTTCCATTTTTCTTTCTGCCATTTCTTCCTTTCTCCGGCGTCTGCTCTTTCCTCCTCCGGCGATTATTCCGGCCTTCCTTTTTCCCTCAGGTACACCTACTCCTTTTTGTTGTTTTGTATTACTCCCTTCCTCAAATATCTATGGCTTCCTCTTCTTCTTCATCCGGGGAGGTCCCTCCACCGTCTTCCACGGTTGGCCTTTCACGTGCCGCCGTGGACCCTCCTCCGCCCTCCACGGTTGGCCCCTCACGCGCCGCCGTGTGGAAGAGAAAAAAGAAGGTGCTTTCCAAAATGCGTGGTAAATCATCCTCTCGCAGGGCAAGGGAGGCAGACGAATCTGTTCCTCCCCTGTCCCAAGGTCGCGGGATCATACGCGAACCTAAATCGAGAGAGCCTACTGTACATATTCCCTCCGTCCCTCTTAAATCCATCCTCACTGCCGATGACATAGCCGACGTTCTCGTTCGGCAAGGTCTGGATGTGTCTTATGACATAGCCCTTCCGGATCCTAACCAAGACTCCCTACATCCTCCTCTCGGTTTTAGCACTTGGTACCTAGATCAATTTCTTGCGGGCTTATCCCTTCCCATTCATCCTTTCTTTTTTGCGGTGGCAAGTAAATACAAAGTCCCCCTTAACCAATTTCTCCCCAATTCTATTAAATTTATGTCCGCCTTTTTTATGGTTTGTCTCGAAGCAAGCCTCAACCCGACCGGTGATCTTTTTCATTCAGCCTTTGTTATAAACCACTCCCCTTCGGGTTTTTTCCATTTAACTTCTCGCCCGCGGTTGGGACTTTTCAGCGGGTTGTCCAACAAAGTTCAAAATTGGCCCCAAAGATTTTTCTTTGTGCGCCCCCCCTTCCCAGAGGTTTTTCCTACTTCCTTTTTTTTAGATTCTCCGACACCCGTGGCGGTGTCGGAAGGCTGCAAACCGTTCCTTGCTCATTTGGCAGCTCGCGCCCCTCCCGAGCGATGGGATGTCGAGAAATTGATCGCTACTCCCCCTCTTTTTACTCGCTCGGGACTTTGGGCAATGTCCTGCCCTGACTCTCGCTCGCTCGGTACTTTTTTCCCCTTCATATTTATTTAGTTAACTCATCATTCATTTATATAACATTGTTCTTTGTCTAGGCGAGATGATGCGAGAAGCAATGAAAGCGGCTCTTGCCAAACAACGCGCACAGTCCTCCTCTCGCCAAATTTCTGAATCCACCAGCCATGCTCCCTCAGCCCGCCAACCTTCCCCGGACCGGGCCGTGACTAGCGCAGCTCCGGGAGCTTATTCTGTTCCTCCGCGAGCCGCCACATGGGAACCAGTTATCGAGTTCGGCAGCAAGAATACTGCCCAAGGTACGCCTGATCTCTCGATTTCTGCTGAGAGAACTCCAGGTGTGAGGGGCCCAAAGTCCCTGTGTATGCCTGAGAATGAAGAAACTTCTCTCGCCTCCAAACGCTCTCGCGTCCGAGAAGGTGGTTTCCTGTCGTCCTACCATCCTGATATTCCTATGGAGGACCTACTACTGCATTTTGACCAGCTGAGGTGTGTTGAGGATGCTCAGGCTCTCGAGCGGCTGTCTCCCGAGCAGAAACATGCTCGCGTACTGTTTCACGCTTCTCTGGTAAAATGGTAGTCCCTATGTTTTATTGCCTCAACCTAATTTGTTTTGCTGCTTACTTAGACCTTTCTATTTTAATTAAAAATATTTATTATTTGCCAGATGATCGTGCTTTTAGCTCATGGCTTCGGTACCGACGAGTCATCTCGCCAAGCTGAAGTAGATCGCCTCAAAAGGGAGGTAAACGAGAGGTCAGTGGAGGTGGTCCAACTGCGAGATTATGCTCGCCAGCTGAAGCAAGCTAAGGAGACCTCGGATGAGAAGGTTCAAATGGAGGCCGATAAATATCGGGAGATGAAGTCAATCCTTGAGAGTAAGGTTAGGAGATTGGAGGCGGAGAAAGAACAGACGATGGTCGTGGCTCGCGAGACCACGAAGAATATGGAGATAGAGTGCATACGAGCCGTGGCGCATGAGAGGGCGAAAGGGCTGTACGAAACACTCTGCTCGCCCAGCGGGCAACACTTTTTAAGCAAGTATCGCGAGGCGCTAATCAACAACTATCCCCTATCGATGCACTTTGCCTCCAAAGCTGCTTCCATAGGGGTTGGTTAATTCGAACGTGGGGTTCGTTTGTATGCGGAAAGGAACGGCTATCCCGACCCCACTGAAGTCATAGGTCACTTGCTCGACCAGTTGGGTGATGAGATTCCCGGATGGGAAGGCAATCCTGAAGAACCACTCGACCATGATTGGTGGTCCCGGGTTTTAGAAGAGATGCTTGCTTCCTTGAACCGTTATGCATCTCACGCTCCCTCTACGGTGGCTTTAATGGATTCGGGTCATCCTTTCGTCACAGATCATCCCTCTGCCTCAGCACCTGCTCTCGCAAGCTCTGGTCCAAACGAGCCCCCAATTGCTACGGATGCTGCTCCTGATTTTTAAAAACATGTCTTTTTATTTGTAATTTCACTATCTTCCGATATTCAAAAACTCTTGTTTAACTTTTGTTTTTCTTTCGTTTTTATTTCTATTGCTGTTGTTTTCTTTCGGATAGTTTATTTGAAACTATGTTTTGTGCGAGATCCTTGCGTTTTTATTTTTCATTGTATTTCATCTTTTATCGAGAGTTTTTGAACTCGCGTTTATTTGTCCAGTATCCATGATCCTTGACTTCTATCAAGGATCATTTTGAGGCTCTCGTAGCCTTAATGATCCTGGAATTCCTCCCATGATGTTTCTGAGCATGTGCTCTCGTAACCTTTATGATTCTTGAATTCTATCAAGGATCTTTCTGAGCACGTGCTCTCGTCGCTTTAATGATCCTTGAATTCTACCAAGGATCTTTCTGAGCATATGCTCTCGCAGCCTTTCTGATCCTTGAATTCTACCAAGGTTCTTTCAGATCATATGCTCTCGCAGCCTTTATGATCCTTGAATTTTGCCAAGGATCTTTCTGAGCATGTGCTCTTGCAACCTTAATGATCCTTGAATTCTATCAAGGATTTTTCTGAGGCCAGCTGTGCTTTTCATACAAGTATATCAAAAAAGGAGGGCCTTTCATATCGTGTTGTTACGAGGAAAATTGTTCGTCTCTTTTATGCGAGACGAACTACAATATGAGCCCTATATCTACAAAAAATATAAGTTTCCTAACAAAAAAAACGGGACCTTCTACCGTATCCCTTGTTTCATACATAATATTTTTTTAAATGACAAATATTCCATGCCCGCGCGACCTGCTTTCCTGACATATCGCACAGCCTATATGCTCCTCCCGCGAGAACTTTTTCCACCTTATATGGTCCTTCCCATTTCTCCATTAACTTACCCACCTGCTTTAGGGCATCCGCCTGTTTGAGGACCAAGTCCCCCACCTGAAATGCTCTTGCTTTTACCCTTTTATCGTATGCAGCCTTGATCCTCGCTTTACTTGTCTCCATTCTGCGCATAGCATCCTCCTGTTTTTCCAATATTAAATCCAAGTTTTCTCGTAAGCGTTGATTATTAGCCACTTGTTGGAAGTTCATAATTCTGCTTGATGGCATTCCTACTTCGACAGGGGTCACTGCTTCAGATCCATATACTAGTGAGAAAGGGCTATCTCCCGTTGATTCCTTCCGCGTTGTTCGGTATGCCCACAGGACCGCATGCAACTCCTCCACCCAATTTCCCTTCGCTTTTTCTAATCGTTTTTTTATCCCCTCGAGTAATATACGGTTAATTACTTCGACCTGGCCATTCGCCTGCGGGTGTGCCACCGCTGCAAATCGTTGCGCTATCCCCAAACCTCACACCATTCACGTATCTTCTTAGAATTGAACTGTGTGCCGTTGTCCGAGATGAGGTTTTTTGGTAACCCATACCGACAACAAATATTCTGCCATAGGAACTTCATAATTTCGGTATCCGTGATTTTAGCGACCGCGACGGCCTCGACCCACTTGCTAAAGTAGTCTACTGCAACTACAAAGAATTTTCTTTGACCACTAGCGAGCGGTAAAGGCCCCACAATATCAATCCCCCATTGTGCGAATGGGTGCGGAGATGTGATGATCGTCATGTCCTCTCCCGGAACATGGATTAACGGCCCATGTCTCTGACACTTGTTGCATTTCTGGACAAACTGCATTGCGTCCTTTCTCATAGTTGGCCAAAAGTATCCGCTCCTCAGAACCCGTGTTATTAAGGCTCTTCCCCCTGCATGATCGCCGCAGCATCCTTCATGGATCTCTCGCAACACATACTGACCCTCTCGCATGTCAAGGCACCGTAGATGCGGTCTTGTATATCCTCTCTTATATAGGATATTCCCGTCAAGACAAAAATGCTTTGCTCGCTGGTTCAGTCTCGTTATCTCTTGCGAACTCCCTTGACTTTTACCACTCAGATGATTTTTTATTTCTGTTCGCCAATCCGGCACCCCCGTCATTCCCAAGATTTCATGTCCCACCTTCAACGAGGGCTCTCCTATGATTATCTGAATCCTTCGCGACTCGCACCCCATATCCATACTTCCTATTTTGGCCAGAAAATCTGTTCTCGCATTTTCTTCTCTCGGGATTTGCTTCAAATCTACCCCTTCAAATTCCTCCATAAGGGCTCGCGCCATCTCGCAGTAACTATTCATTCGGCTGTCCTTGGTTTCGAACTCTCCTTTTATCTGCTGAACTATCAACTGTGAGTCCGAAAAGATAGTCACTCTTCTTGCACTTGCTATCGCTGCCAATTTCATACCATGTATCACAGCCTCGTACTCTGCCTCGTTATTGGAAGCTCGAAATGGTAATTTGATCGCATATTCTGCTTCATCGGTCTCGCCTGCTTTGTGTAACACCACTCCTGCCCCGCTTCCCATTGAATTAGAAGCGCCATCCACAAATAACCTCCATTCTACCACCTCAGTTGCCCTTGTAGTTTCCTGCAAGAAATCCGCTAAAGCTTGGCCCTTGATTGCTAAACGCGGTTCATATTCTATGTCGAATTGTCCTAACTCGACTGCCCATTTCACCATCCTTCCCGAAACATCAATCCTTCCCAGCACCGTCTTCATTGGGTGGTTAGTCCGGACTACTATGGTATGCGACAGGAAATATGGCCGCAACTTTCTCGCTGTAGTTACTAGTGCCAACCCGATTTTCTCGATCTCGGTGCACCGCTCCTCCGCCCCTCGCAACAACCTACTCGCATAATATACTGGATTCTGTTATCCCTCCTCCTCCCGAATGAGGACCGAACTTACTGAATATTCGCCTACGGAGAGATATACGTACAACTTCTCTCCCGCTTTGGGCTTGGTTAACAACGGCAGCTGAGCGAGAAGCCTTTTCAGCTGGGCGAAAGCGACCTCCGATTCCTCTGTCCATCTGAACTCGGCACCTTTTCTCAGTATCTTGAAGAAAGGGTAACTCGCCTCACCAGATCTGGATATAAATCTGCTTAAAGCTGTGATCCTTCCTGCCAGTGTCTGAACCTCCTTAATGCTCCTGGGTGCTTTCATGTTGATGACCGCCTGAACCTTCTCTGGATTCACCTCTACCCCCCTTTCGGTGACCATGTAACCGAGGAACTTGCCCGTTCGGACCCCGAAAGCACATTTATTTGGGTTGAGCTTCATTCCATATTGTCGTAAGGTATGGAAAGTTTCTTCCAGATCTTCTAAGTGCGTTTTTGCTTCTTTGCTCTTTACCAGCATATCATCCACATATATCTCCATGTTTCTTCCCAGCTGTGTTCGGAACATTCGGTCCATCAACCGTTGATAAGTTGCGCCCGCATTCTTCAGGCTGAAGGGCATCACCGTATAACAGTATGTGCCTGTTGATGTGATAAAGCTTACTTTGGCCTGATCCTCTCGATCCAGAGGTATCTGGTGGTACCCTTGGGATGCGTCCATCATACTCAGCATTTCACATCCTGCTGTTGAGTCTACGAGTTGGTCGATTCGGGGGAGGGGGTAATAATCCTTAGGGCATGCCTTATTGAGATCTCGAAAGTCAATACACATTCTCCACTTATTCACTCCATTCTTTACCAGTACTGCGTTGGACAACCAGGTGGGAAATCGTATCTCCCGAATTTGACCTGCCATCAACAACTTTTGTACTTCCTCATGGATTATTCTATCTTTTTCAGCTCCAAAATGCCTTCTTTTCTGTTTGACTGGTTTGGTCCCCGTTTTGACATTCAACTTGTGAATAGCTAAGCGACTGTCAATTCCCCCCAAATCCTTTGACGAGAATGCGAACACATCCAGATTGTTGCGCAAGAACTCTATTAATTGTTCTGCCATTGTGGGATCCATCTCTCTCCCGATTCTAGTTGTGCGACTAGCGTCCTTCTCGCAAAGCTGCACAATCATCAACTCCTCCATGGGTCGCACGTGACTGTCCTCCTTCTCGGGGTCGATTTTGGGACGAGGCTCATCCTTTTCCATCATGTCAGCTCGCCCGCTATGAATGGTATCTATCCTCCCAGTTCGTCTTAACGCATCGTAATAACACCTTCTCGCGGTCTCTTGATCTCCTCGCACCTCTCCGATCTGATCTCCCATGGGAAACTTTAACTTCATATGGTAAGTGGATACCACGGCTCGAAATAAGTTCATGGACGGTCGGCCAAGTATCATGTTGTATGTGGAAGGGACATCCAACACTAGGAAATTTATCGACCTAGTAGCTCGCACAAGCTCCATACCCAATGATATGGGCAGGCAGACCTCTCCTAGGGCCTGAACCGTCTCGCCCGAGAATCCCATTAAGTTGGTCTCCACATACTTCAGCTCAAAATTCATATTCATTTGCTTAAAACAACTATAGAAAATGACGTCCGCAGAACTCCCCGTGTCAACTAGTATCCGCGCAATATCGAAATTGGCCACCATGGCTGTGATCACTAAAGCATCGGTGTGTGGCTGTTGTATCCCCTCTTCGTCTACCCGCCCAAACATGATAGGAGGGACTTGCGACACCCTTTGCACCTCTGCGAGCTGTGACTCCATCTCATATAATACTTGTAAGTTCGCTCGACTTGCCAGGTCGGCAGCTTCGACTTCTCCGAAAAGCTCTTCAGTTTCCCTTAATTGTCTCAGATGGGCCCTCCGAGCCCTATTTGAATCACCTCCCGAAGGTCCTCCATGTATCATGTGGATAAACCCTCCTGCTGAGGGTTGGTCCTTCCTCTCGCCGGTCTTATCTCGAACATTCTCCGGTCTGTTAGCAACAGGCCGAGTATGCGGGGCCAATGTGCTCGCTGGAGACTGTCCGGGTTTGACAAATTCGGGCAAATTTTTTGCCCGAATCAGCCTCTCTATCTCGTCTCTAAGATGCTGACATTCGTTCGTAGTATGTCCATAATCATTATGAAAACGACAAAAACTACCCGCGACCGGATTCTTCTTGGGAACCTCGGAATAGGTGCGAGACCATTTCAACTTGGGATGGTTCTCGATGGCCATCAAGATCTCAACAGGAGGCGCAACTAATGAGACATAATTCTCGAATAGAGGGCCCACTCTTCTTTCCGCCAATCCTTCCTTTTTGGCCGGAGGGATAGGTCTTTGCACTTTCTCTTCTCGCCTTTCCTTTCTTTTGTCCATTCCTTTGTCTATGGCCTTGCCCTGCTCGGCTTCCTCAGCATTCATATACCGTTCCGCCTTTCTTAATAAATCGTTAAATGAAAGAGGCGGCTTTTTGGATATAGAGGTGAAGAAATCTCCAAGCCGTAATCCTTGGGCTAAGGCATTGATCAGGATCTCCTCTAAAGTTATTGGCACTTCCAAAGTGGCTGTTATGAAACGCTTAATGAAACTTCGTAGATGTTCTCCTTCTCGCTGCTTGACCGCGAAGAGGGTCAAAGTACTCCTCTTCTGTTTTTTGGAGCTCGCAAAATGATCGAGGAAAACAGAGGCGAGTTGATCAAAACTACCTATTGAGGCGGGCCGAAGCTGACTGAACCATGCTTGAGCGGGTCCCGCCAAAGTAGTAGTGAACACCCTGCATTTTACTCCTTCCGAAAAACGATGTAGGTCTGACGTGTTGTTAAATCTGCATAGATGCTCGCTAGGATCCGTGGTCCCCAGATATTCGTACGTGACTAGTCGGAATGAACCGGGAAGTTCATCATTCAATATTTGTGCAGTAAACGGGCTCCTTTTGGTCTGGGCATGCTCTCGCGACTCCTCCAGAGCGAGCGCTGCGTTCAGTGACTCTCGCTCCAGAGCAGGCTCCTCTTCGGACCTGTCCGTGTATTTCAAACGTCTTTTCGTGGGCGCAACCCCTCTCGCTCTCTTCTTTCACTCAGCGACCCACTTTGAACTACTGCTGTAAGGAGAGCCTAGAGTGACTCCATGGTTATAGTTACCGTAGGTCCGGCAGCTGCAGGATCCGGAGTGTGCAAAGCCTCTACCTGACGAGCAGATGTGCTTCCTGGGTAAAGTCCTTGTAAATCAGGACAAGGTGCTGGACTAATTTCGGATTCTGTCGGATTAGGCTGACCAGTCCTTTCGATTGGGGTATCCATTTTCAGATTTGTTTTGGTCTTGGAAGAAGGAGAAAATGATTTTGGAAGGAAGAAAAGGATGCTTTTGAAAGGGTTTTTGGCTATTTATATTTAATAAGTTCCCACAGACGGCGCCATTTGATTCGTCCGAATATATTGGTGGACCTTCTAGATCCGAATATGCTTATGGATCTTCTAGATTCTGCAAATAAGAACACAGAAGAAGAGAACCGGGCTGATGCCGGAGTTAGCACTCCGACGGCCAAGTCAGTATATCTTTAACTTAAGAGATTTTGAAGAATAAATTATATATTTTCTGACTTTGCTTTTTTTTAAGAGATCATCCTTAGTTGAATTAATTTCTTACTATTTATAGGAGAGGCTTCTGAGAACGGACTCCAAATACGGATTCCACTTCTATTTTAGTTGTCACCTCCAAAAATATTCCAGACTTCCAAATGACTTATTAAATTAAAATTACATGTCTTCTCAGTGAACAGTGTTATGAACAGTGTTGTGAGCTGCTTATTCCCTAGACTGCATATTCTCTGAACTCCTTTGACATTTGAGGAGGGGGCTATTAAATGCAGGATATAGATCATATCTTGCAGCTCTCGTATCTGTCCTCTCGCTACTGAGAGGGACCCCTCGCACCCACGGTCGGCTCTCGATTAGGCTTCATAGCTAGGCCCAGAACATTGATTTATCAAATCATCTAGTCTGTATATTCTCTGTGGTTCCTGACATTTGAGTAGACACGCGTTAAATATAAGTCGGCGATGTTGCTTCCCTTTTCAGACAATATTCCTTCATATCCTTTCATTTTGGCGACCGCGAACTTCCCCTTCTCTCGTCATGGAGTGGACTCTCGCAAGCCTCCCATTATTGGGCCATCATTAGGCCTTCTTTTAATGGGCCGAAATAATTATTTTTACTGAATCAAGTAGCTAGAAGAATTATTTAAGCAATTCAAGTTATTTAAGGAGACTGATTCGATAAAACAAATCTTATCAACAAAAAAAAAAAAAAAAAAAATCGATAATGTTTAGTAAGATATTCTTAACCGCTCCCCCTTATCTTGCTTAGTCAAACAAGATAATTTGCATGTTTCAATACTCATTTGATTATACTATGTTTTCTCACTTTGACTATATATATATCACTTCAGGAAAACACAAAGCATATATAATATAAGTTATTATAAGCACTCTGATATGCCTACTTGGGCCAACCCAATCGGCCTACAATTTTTTATCTAATGGGCCACGAATCCAATATTTAAGACCACTATCACCGAGGCCCAATCACCTTCAAGTAAGGTTTGGGCCCGACAATCTCAACTAAGCTATAAATAAAGGTATGAACTCAATCCTTAAGGTACGCCCGATTATCCAAATAATACTAGGGGTCATATTCTCCCAACTATTTCCACTATCCGCACGTCTGACTAGAGCGTCGGAGGGGTTTCCGCCGGATCAACCCCCGGCCTAGTTCACGTGTTCTTTGTTCGCAGGTATCTCAGGGCCATCTAGCACGTGAGCAGTGACCCACTTTGCTTTCTCAGCTCCCTCAATTCAACTATCTAAGGTGATCTATTTTTAGCATCATCATTTTGGCGCCGTCTGTGGGAAGGCAGACATAATCACGTAGCGCGCATGATGGCCTTGAGACATTTGCTCAGGGGGAGTGTGACTGCTAACGACCTCCCATCTTGTGGAGGCTCTGGCTTGCAACTTCCTCCTCCTCGTGCTCGGGATTCACCACGAGACCTGCTTCGGAGGTCCCACTAGATCCTCAACAGGATTCACTTCTTCCCGCCCCTCAATCGGTTCAGACAACCGATGAGGCCCTTCAACGCTCGCCAAGGGTTATCGACTCCCTGGGGGCCTACCTCTACCCCCAAAAAATAGTTTGTTTGCCAAGGGTTATCGACTCCCTGGGAGTCATCCCAAGGGTACGTGATCGCCTCATCCTAAGTTGGGGGTTATCCCACCCCAAGGTTGGGCATCTCACCCCAAGGGTACGTGATCGCCTTTTCCTAAGTTGGGGGTTATCCCACCCCAAGGTTGGGCATCTCACCCCAAGGGTACGTGATCGCCTCTTCCTAAGTTGGGGGTTATCCCAATCCAAGGTTGGGCATCTCATCCCAAGGGTACGTGATCGCCTCATCCTAAGTTGAAGGTTACCCACCTCAAGGTTGGGCATCTCATCCCAAGGGTACGTGTTCGTCTCATCCTAAGTTGGGGGTTATCCTACCACAGATTGGGCATCTCATCCCAATGGTTGAACATCACCCTTACTACGGGTTCACATCCCACATTTCCATCCGGATTTACATCACTTTCGGATCCCTCTGATTCTTCACTATCACTCCTAAAATCTACAAATTGGGATCTAAGACGTCTTCTACTAGTACCAACATCATCAATAATATTGGTAATTCCATTATTCGTTGTCAAATTATGATCCGGAGAAAAAACAAGTTGACCCTCCGCAAAAACGGACGAAAAAGGGCCAATAACGCGCCCCGACGCGCAAATCAGCCCCACCCCACCCACCCACGCGGGGTACCCACCCCACCCACCCGCGCGTCGCGCGGGGTACCCCCCTCACCCACCGCGCGTCGCGCGGGGTACCTACCCCCCCACCCGCCTCCCCTACCTCTCCCCTCTCTCTCTCTCTTCTCCTACCCACCCCCCACCCCTCCCCCCACGTGCCACCCCTCTCTCTCTCCTCTCACCACCCCATGTGGCAGCACCTACCCCCTCTCTCTCTCTCCTCTCACCACCCCCTATGTGGGCCACCTACCCTACCCCTCATTTTTCTCTCTCATCATTAATCACCATCTCAGCACCTCTCTCCTCATTAATTATATATGCCATCACACTCTCTCTCTACGCATTAAATGCACATACAAAGCGCGCGACCCCATGCGCGCGTTCTCCAATGCGCGCGCGTGCACGTGCTTCTTAGCGCGCCGCCTTCTACTTTGGAGAGCGCGCAACACTCGCTATTCTCTACCCACTTGCGCGCGGATTTCACCTCGTTTCACCAAATCGCGCGAGAATTTCAACGCGCTCCACCAAATTGTGCGAGCTCTCCAACGCATCTCACCATATCGCGCACGCTATCACACGGATAAATAAATAATTATTATTTCTCCACACCACCCAAGCAATTAGCGGTACACCACAACACCGATCTACTCTCGACACGATTCGGTACCATTCTCGACTTATCTCCCACATCGAATCGAAAGTGGGGGGCTTGCGAGACAACTCCCACGAGGAGCCAACTAGCTCGATCCTACAACCCCTTGCGAGGCAACTCCCACGAAGAGCCAACTCCCTCGGCACTACAACCCGCAGCGAGACTACTCCCACGAGGAGCCAACTCGCTCGACACTACAAATCCAACCTTAGAAACACTTAGAGATATTATGAGAAACTATATAGCCTGGCCAGCTTGATTACTCAAATTTCTCTACTTGTTTTCGACAGGTCGTTTATTAAAACGTGGCCACGGTCCAAACATACGTACGACCCACGAGGTCTAACATGGGGCACGATCCCCATTACAAAAAAAATCTTGAGAGCCTGATCCACTCTTCAAGTACATCACGCACAAGGCTATATGTAAACACATATAAGCAACGCGTCAAACCATTGACAACGTCAATACATAAACAACTCCCACGAGGAGATAACAACGCCGACGACTCAATTAATTTACATCGCGACATTTTGGTCACGCTACGCGCCAACGCGCCTTCACTCCCTTCCGACACACGCTCCAACGCATTTTCGCACACCATTATGCCTTACGCCAATGAGCGACTACTACAATTTTTACTCTCGACACGATCTGTCACCCATTTCGACATGGCCCCCACATCGACTCGAGAGTGGGGGGCTTAATGATATGCCTACTTGGGCCAACCCAATGGGCCTACAATTTCTTTATCTAATGGGCCACGAATCCAATATTTAAGACCACTATCACCGAGGCCCAATCACCTTCAAGTAAGGTTTGGGTCCGACAATCTCAACTAAGCTATAAATAAAGGTATGAACTCAATCCTTAAGGTACGCCCGATTATCCAAATAATGCTAGGGGTCATATTCTCCCAACTATTTCCACTATCCGCACGTCTGAGTTGAGCGTCGGAGGGGTTTCCGCCGGATCAACCCCCGGCCTAGTTCACGTGTTCTTTGTTCGCAGGTATCTCAGGGCCATCTAGCACGTGAGCAGTGACCCACTTTGCTTTCTCAGCTCCCTCAATTCAACTATCTAAGGTGATCTATTTTTAGCATCATCACACTCTTAATTAAATATATATATCAGGTCAGAAAATGATGACGGGTCTTGTCTGTTAATTAATATAAGCACTCTATATTTTTTGTCCATATAATAGTGTAGATGTAAATCTTATAGTTACTCTAATATACTATGAATTGATTTAGGAAGAAGAATCGTGAGATAATTCATTTAGTATTGTAACTATTATATCAGTACATAGTTGATAGGTCACGCTAATAAGTAGAATGGTGGCCAAGTCTGTAATTGAATAAAAAGTTATTCGAATCACAAATAGTTATAAGTCCATGACTAGTTTACACCTGAACCATTGAGGGTCAAACTTCTAATAGTGATGATTCCTTAAAGCATCTCTGACCGGTCTCACCATTTTTTCACCAAATCCCATTTATGGTGGTGAAAAAATGGGTTCATCTCCCACCAGTAGCACACCATTTTACTTTTCCACCATTTTTGGTGGAAAAATGGTGTTTTTTGTCTCCAATCGGTTTCACCAAAATTTAGACCAAATATTAAAATGATAATATTTCACCATTTCACCACTTATAGGAAATGGGATTTGGATTGGTCTCCCATGGCATTTTACCATAAATGCCCCAAACCTATAAATCTAATGTTAATCGTAATTTTATAATATTTTATTTCCTAAATATTAATTATAGATCCAATGCTAAGTAATAAATTTTCTTAACTATATAATTTAAAAATAATATTATCAATTTTAAAAAACTGTCTAAACATGAAATAACATGGACACAAATTATTTTAAATATAATAAACTCATACATAAACAATAATCTCATAAATTATTGCATAAATCATATATTAAGTACGGCATGGGAATTTAAATAAGCAGTTCATGATGATTTAAATTTCTATAATTTGTGTTATTGTGTATCATGTTTTGTTATCATGTTATGTTGTTTTTTATTTTATGAGCTATGTATTTTAATTTAAATGTCTCATCATGTATTTCACCAATTAAAGTGTGTTTCGTTAATTATTCTATTGTTGCTTATTATATTTTATTAATAACAATTAGCGTATTAGTTAAGTAAAGAAATGAACTAAGAAACATTGGTACCAACAAAATATACAAATTAATAAAAAAAATAAGCATATTTAATATTATTAGAATTAATGTTTTGTTAATAATAACAAATGTATTTATATTTTAAAAACTAATTTAATAATTAATATACAAATGTATTTACGATAAATATGCTAATAAGTTGGTAATCGGGTGCAATTAGTTAAAATCGTCATTTTATATGGTACTTAATAAAATGGTGTTAATTACGCCAAATCCTATTTTCACCTCTATATTTGGTAGGAAAAATAGGATTTTGTGGAAAAAAATAGGATAATGGTGGACCGGTGAGAGATGAAAAATCCTTCACCAAAAAAATTGGTGGAGAAATAGGATTTGCGTATTTGGTGATATGGGGGGTTGACCATGGTGGGAGGCTAAACCAAATCTCTATAATTTAAGGTGTAATGGTGATATAGGAATTTTGGGTAGGAGGCTAAAAACACCTAAATTAGATGAAAAAATGGCGTTATGGTGTCGGTCGGAGCTGCCCTTAGTATGTTGAGCTAAGGACAAAGTTGTTGTTCTTGGCAGTTTTGGAGGTTAATGTGATTAACTCCAAAGTTCGTAATAATGGATTACGAATTGAAACGATAACAAGAAGTTTCCATTTAGTTGGAGACGACTTTCAAATTTGGAATTTTTTTCCAATTTAGAAGGTGCCCGAAGATGGAAGTTTTTAATTAAGAAATCGGAAAATACAACATGATACCTACAACGACGAGGATTTTACGTTTGTCACGAATATATAATTATTATATTTTTCGGAGTTACCATTTGAGAGATACGAGGCTTATGAGAAATAGTAATCATATATATAATTATATTTAAGTCCTTATAGGATAAGGATTACGCAGTAAATATAATTATCTCCTAGGGTTAGGAGACCACTATATATATTATTTCTTCTAAACTTTTGAAAGAAAGCGTGATTTTTTGTCAAATCATTTTTCACTGACCAAGGGCAATCTAGGTGAAAACCGATTCCGACGAGAGAGAAAACGAAATGGCGCTCTCGCAAGGACTTCGGTGAGACCACATGAAATGGTGGACAAAAACAACACGTAAGTGAATTGATTCTAATTTACTTTCTTAAATTCGTTTTTGTGCGAGCATGCTAATTGTTTAAATTTAAATTACCGAACATAGAATACGATTTTGCATGTTCCCTACTTTATGCTTGATAGGTTACGTTGTCGATAGATGCATGTTAATAATTCTTTGAACTTACTCCAACATTGTATCCCTCACCACAACCATATTTGTTGTTTGTTTGGCTACGCTAGAACATGCATCAAATTCCAATCCTCTCCAAGATTTTTGTGTTGCCGTTAAATAAGCCGTTACCGCTGGTAATTAATTTCAACATCTAATTAATTATATTTGTACACTATTTACATTATATTAATAAGCATCAAATAATATATTTGACATCTTTTTTTGCATGTGTATAGTTTTTTGTAAATGGGAAGGTCTACAAGAACCCTGACAAGGTTGTGCCCGAAGATTTCCTATTCCGGGGCTAAACCCTGGAAATACTTTAAATTTAGTTGGATCAAGACTCGCTCCTGTTAATGTTAATCAAATTCCAGGGCTCAACACTTTGGGCATTTATGCTGTTTGTTTAGACTATGCACCAAATGGTTTGAACCCACCCCAGACACCCACATGCCTCCGAGATTCCAGTTGTGTTGTAAGACACTCTTTATATTGTCTTTGTCACTTCAAATCCAGCTAATTAAACCCGCCTTAAGAAATAATCTATTCGCTAGGCATTTGTACCTTCTACGCATTTTCGTCTTCGTAGACGATTTAATTCATTTCCAATTAATGTTGGAAAGACCAATGTTGTGGCATCAGCTGGTCTGAGTAGCCAAAATCCTGGAGTCATTATTATTACAGACGTAATATCTGGTTCGGATCCACCAATTAAAGGAGTTCCAAGTTGAGAAGTATGTGATTGAGTATCTCCAAGCACAGTTCTGGTGGAACATCGATTATCTATTACAACGATAATTATCAAATTCTCGTTGTTAATCAGTCATTTTGTCTTAAAAGCATAATTAGCATCAATACGTTCTTCATATATATATATATATATATATATATATATATATATATATATATATATATATATATATATATATATATATATATATATATATATATATATATATATATATATATATATATATCCAATGAAATACAACAAAATCACGTAAAATTCGATGCATGCATGAATTTACCTTGTAATTAAAACAATGACTAAAATGCACCTAAAGTAGGCACAAACGTATGTATAATTGCTAAAATTTAGCTTCCTCATATGCATGTGAGCGTGCTTTTGTACAACTACAAGAAAGTATATGTATGAAGATATGCAACTAATAACCATTCAAAAGTTAGTTACAATCTGCATTTCTTCATTCAGCAAGTTAGTTACACTTTGTATTTACATTTATTATGTATTGTATTTAGAATTCAAGCTCAGCAATTTTATCACACTTTCATCTTCATCATCCAACTTTCTAATTTTTCTCTCAATTTTAGTAGAAAAAGTTGGCCTCAATTGGTACCCATTTCGACTCGAGAACTTCCAACCCACAATATTACATTATGGTGGAAGAAATAGGATAGAGAACATTGGAAAATGAGAACAAGAAGAAAAATAACTGTTAAACTATGGTTCTAATCCACTGTTAATGACATTTAATCCACTTGGGATTATGCATGTGATTTGCACATGCTCTTGGTTACGTGAATTGCACATGTAGTTGGTAGGTGAAGCTGATTCTTGGAGAGAAAGAAAGAGCTCCTATAGGCTCACATAAGAGGAAAGGCACATGGGATCATGTGCCTCGGTTTTCTATATATATCATCAAGTCCGCAGTGCTGAGGATTAGCGTGAGTAACACTAGAGAGAGAGAGAGAGAGAGAGAGAGAGAGAGAGAGAGAGAGAGAGAGAGAGAGAGAGAGAGAGAGAGAGAGAGAGAGAGAGAGAGAGAGAGAGAGAGAGAGAGAGAGAGAGAGAGAGAGAGAGAGAGAGAGAGAGAGAGAGAGAGAGAGAGAGAGAGAGAGAGAGAGCGAGAGAGAGAGAGAGAGAGAGAGAGAGAGAGAGAGAGAGAGAGAGAGAGAGAGAGAGAGAGAGAGAGAGAGAGAGAGAGAGAGAGAGAGAGAGAGAGAGAGAGAGAGAGAGAGAGAGAGAGAGAGAGAGAGAGAGAGAGAGAGAGAGAGAGAGAGAGAGAGAGAGAGAGAGAGAGAGAGAGAGAGAGAGAGAGAGAGAGAGAGAGAGAGAGAGAGAGAGAGAGAGAGCAATACACTACGAAACATGAGAGTAAGAGAGAGAGTGAAACCACTACGGGTTTGGGTTAGGGTTAGGGTTTCAGCTAGATCTGAGATGGTTTTTGAGCTCATGATCTGATCTTAGTGTTGTGCATGTGTAATTGTGTAATCTCTTGATATAGTGGATTGGAGTGTGCTGCTCCCGGGTATGTAGAACTCACACCGAGTTCGAACCTCGTAAATTTGCTTGTGTTCATCTTTCTTTCTTCTTTGATTACTTTGTATGTGTGTGTGTCTTCTATGTGCATGAGTGTGTGTTGATATCATAACTGCAAATCACTCATTAAAACACCTCAGATTCATAACAAGTGGTGCGGTGAGCGTGGATCGGTTGAAGGTGATAGGTTAATTCAAATTGTGCAACAGAAAACACAGATCTACACCTTCATCACAGCTACAAATTCAAATCTGGAGAAGATCAGTTCCTCTAAGTTTGAATTCGAAAAATTCAGTGGTGAAAATTGACTTCACACTCTGGAGAATAAAGATGAAGACATTAATGGTCCATCAAGTTACTTCTATATCTTTAGATCCTAAATCCTTAGCTGCTATTGAAGATCAAAAGTCTATTCCAGAGATATTATCAAAAGCTCATAGTGCTCTCTGATTCTGAGCCTTGGGGATGAAGTATTGAGGGAATTTTCAGAGAAAACTACTGCCCTTGCCATTTGGGAGAAATTGGAGTCAATCTATATGAAGAAATCTCTGGCAAATAGATTGTATCTGAAGAAAAAGCTGTACACACTTCACATGGAAGAAGGCACTAAAATCAGAAAGCACCTGGATGAGTATAACAAAATAATGCTTGATCTGCATGCAGTAGGTGTTAAAATTGAAGTAGAGGATCAAGTTATTATCCTCCTTAGTTCATTACCAAAGACATATGAGCATATTGTGGATACAATGCTATATGGGAAGGAAACACTCACTATGATAGAGGTCAAGTCAGTGCTAAACTCCAAGGAGCTACAGAAGAAGCAAGGAATGAGCTCAAACGTAAATGGTGATGGACTCACAGTGAGAGGAAGAACAGAGAAGAAGGAAAAAAAGGAAAGACAGAGGAAAATCTAGATCTAAATCTAGACAACCAAACAAAGATACCAGAAGATGCTACAAGTGTAAAAACGAAGGTCACATTAGAAGATTATGTCGAGAAAGAACTCAGAAGAAAGTGGATTCTAATTACAGTGATAAAGGAGATGCGTCTGTAGCATCTGATGGTTATGAATCAGCTGATGTATTGACTGCAACCTATGTTGAAGAGGCAGATGTTTTAGTCACATCATACCGAAATTCATGTGGAGAATGGGCACTTGATTCTGGATGCTCATTTCATATGACTCCAAACAAGGAATGGTTTCAAGACCTCAAGGAATCAGAGAAGTGAATGGTACTTCTTGGAGACAACAAAGCCTGCAAGATCTTAGGAATTGGAGCTGTAAACTTGCAATTATCCCTTGGTCAGAAGAACTTGGTAAATGGAATGAGGTATGTTCCTGCCTTGAAGAGAAACCTAATATCTATTGGTATGTTAGATGAAGCTGGCTATAAAATGAGAGCTAAGAATGGAGTGATGAAAATCCGAAAATGATCCATGATAGTGATGAAGGGGATATTGAGAAATGGCATTTACTTCCTAGATGGCTCTATAGCAGCTAATACAGCAGATGTTGTAGTGTTGGATGATACTAGTTTATGGCATAGGAGGCTTGCTCACATGAGTGAGAGAGGAATGCAAAAGCTAGTGAGGTAGAAGCTACTTGATGGAAGCAAGATTAAAGAGCTAAAGTTTTGTAAAAACTGTGTTCTGGGAAAAGCAAAAATGGTGAAGTTCAGTCAAGCTGTTCACACAACTCAACACAATCTTGAATACATTCAGTCTGACTTGTGGGTGCCCTCAAGGACTGAGACCATGGGAGGTTGCAGATATTTCATGTCAGTTATTGATGACAAATCCAAAAAGGTTTGGATTTATTAAGACAAAGGATGAGGCATTCTCAGTTTTTAAAGCATGGAAACAAAAGGTAGAAACCTGGTCTGAAAATCAAACATTTTTAGAACTGATAATGGCTTGGAGTTTGTGTCTGAAATGTTCAATAAATTCTGTGAGGAAGCTGGTATTACCAGACACAGAACTGTAAGGATTATTCCTCAACAGAATGGTCTAGCAGAGAGAATGAATAGGACTATACTTGACAAGGTGCATGCTATTGAGTTCAGGTTGTTCTAAAAAAATTTGGGGTGAGGCAGTCACAACAGCTTGCATTCTTATAAATAGAAGTCATTCATCTGCTTTGAAATTTAAAACTCCTCAAGAGATTTGGACCAGTCAACCTCCAACATTTGATCATTTGAGAGTGTTTGGATGTGCATCTTATGCTCATATCAGGAAGGATAAACTGGAAGCTAAAGCACTTAAGTGCATTTTTTTGGGCTATCCAGATGGAGTGAAAGGCTATAAACTATGATGCACAGAAAAAGGGAATCAAAAGTGCATAATTATTAGAGATGTCACTTTCAATGAATATCAAATGCCCTTGTTACTGGAGTCTTCATCTTCTGATAATTTTGATCCAAGGAGAGATCAAATTGAGGTGGAGTTTGCTGATCCTGCCCCAATGCCAGAAAAGAAACCCTTAAAAGATGAATCTCTACCTATTGAAGAGACATTGGAAGAATCAACTGAAGTTGACAATCTTCAAAATTATCAGTTGGCAAGGGATAGAGTTAGAAGAGAAAAGAAAGTGCCTAACATGTTGGGATTTGCAGATATCATTGCATATGCTCTTGCATTTGCAAATGAGGCAAACAAGAGTGAACCTATTAGCTACAATGAAGCTACTGAATGTACTGAGAATAGGCACTGGTTGAAGGCTATGGAAGAGGATATGTTATCTCTCAAGAAGAATAACACTTGGACATTGGTGAAAAAGCCAATGACTCAAAAGCTTGTAGGCTGTAAATGGATTTACAAACTGAAAACAGGGATACCTGGTGTTGAAAAGCCAAGGTACAAGGCAAGGCTTGTTGTACAAGGCTTTACACAGAGAGAAGGTATAGATTTCAATCAGATTTTCGCACCAGTTATAAAGCAAACCTCAATTAGAATAACTCTATCTATTGTAGCTCAGTTTGATCTTGACCTTGAACAAATGGATGTCACCACTGCCTTTCTTCATGGAGAGTTGGAAGAGACTATATATATGAAACAACCTGAGGGTTTTCATAATGGTGACGAAGATATGGTGTGCTTGTTACAAAAGTCTCTATATGGATTGAAACAATCCCCAAGACAGTGGTACAAGAGGTTTGATATGTTCATGCTGTCAATAAAGTTTGAGAATAGTAGCTATGACAGTTGTGTTTATCAGAATGGATCAAAAGGTGAGGATCAAATTCTTCTTCTCTTATATGTTGATGATATGTTGATCACTCGAAAACATGTTAAAGAGATCAACAACCTTAAGATCAAACTGAAAGGGGACTTTGAAATGAAGAACATGGGAAATGCAAGTAGAATTCTTGGCATTGATATTAAAATGGATAGAAAGAAGAGTCAGTTATTTCTATCTCAGAAAGAATATTTAGAAAAGGTTCTTTCTATGTATAGTATGCTTGATTCCAAACCAATTAGAACTCCTTTAGCTGCTCACATCAAGTTAAGCCAAAGTCAGAAACCAAAATCTTCTGAAGAAGAGCAGTATATGCAGAATAAGTTAGAGTAGGTGACCCACAAGCCAACTTGTGGTTGTGGTCTTTCCATTTATTCTTGTAATAAATAATCATTTTTCGTATTAATGATAAATCACATTGGCATTCTATATCTTTCTCCCTTGTTTCAAACATAGATATAGGTCTTACAGTTATTACAAGTACAAGTAATTCATCTTTTAGGATCGTGATATATTTGCTTAAGTATTATAACTGTTAAACGTGTTCCTAGTCGAAGGGTTACGCCACCAATGAGGATATCGTCCTTTCCCATTAAGAGACTAGCACTCAGTGTATGGGTACTGCATCTCATCAGTAAACGGTATTGTGATATCGGCATGCATAAGTGGGTGCTCGTAAGTTGACCCTAGAAATCTCTAAGTGGTTCTCAATAATCGAGTAGATATATTTATGGTATAGTTGTACACCATTAGTCTTTATGACCTAAACATCACCGTGACTTCACTAGAGGGACACAACTGTATCGTGACCTGTCCCTGAGTTCCACCGAGGACCGCCCCAAGGGCCAATCTTCGTGCAGTACGAAATCTAGTGGGAGGTCTGTGCATTGTAGTCGGGTATTCGATCGCTAGAATAGTATTGGATGTCCTGTCTGTTCTCATAGTTTGTAATCTCTAAGTCTCTGGCCAGAGTTGAGTAAGTCATGATTAGAGAATTCGATTATCTAAGTCATGCACGCACCGATTACAACACTTAGAACGATCGCATAGTTATTGAACTACTAAGGAGGTCTCGATGAACCAATCCTCTAGTTCAATCGGGACATATGAAACGAAGGGATCGTATTGTACGTTAACTATATCAAAAGGTTCTTGCAGGCACTTCATTGGTATCTAGGGAACCATGACGCGCAGTTGCTAGACACCAATCTTGATTCGTTGGGTGATTAAGTTGAAATGAGCTTCATCTTAATCATAACTCTAAGGGACGAGTTCAGACCACAGAGGGTTGTGGACCCACGGCTAGCTTACACATCGAGGGTCACACTGCTCGTGCACTCGAGATCTTTGAATAAACGGTCAAAGATAAAAATGTTTAATCTTTGCATGATTGGAAATCAATTTGATTGAGTCCAACATTCGTAATTTGGTATTAAGAATAAGAATAAGAAAAAGAAAATAATAGGCGAACATCTTAGTGAACTTTCTAAATTGGGAAGTTTACAAATTTAGAAAGATCACTGAATTAGGGTTTTCCACTTTTAGAAATTGGAAATCGAGAATTGGCACTCGTAATGACGAGGACGTTTAAATGATTCCGAAAATGTAATGTAATCGTTACAATTTTCCGATCATTGAGTTGTGAGAAACGAGCGAGTAAAGAATAACGAACTTAATCTGTTGGGCCCTGTCCAACTTAAGCCCGTTAGGGCTTTTATATAAGGCACTATATATACATGATTTATAGGTCTTGCACAAAACACAACAAACAAGAAAAAACCCTAGCCGCTCTCTCACAACCCTCGGCCGATCCTCCCCCTTCGCCGTCGACACCGCCGGAATCGGCCTCACGCGCCGATTATACTATTGGTAGTATATTTTCGTTGTCTTTTTCTTCCGTCTATTATGACTTTTGTGTGTCTAGTGCCACGTAGTTAGTGAAGTTTCGTATACGAGGTGAAATCCGAAAGGAGGAAGACCAAGGAGTTGAATTGCCGAGAAGCCGTCGCCGAAGCACCGCCGCACGCGCCCCCACGCGCCGTGTTGGGTGCTAAATACCTAACACGCAAGTGCACGTATCGCAAACAAGTAGTAAAAGTGGACTCGTGAGAGTCGGATGTCGATCCCACAGGAAAATTATCAAGAAACCACCATCTAATCTACCCACTTTATTTCGGCTAAAAGAAATAACACCGTTTCTCCAAGGCTCAATCAAGGTTCGAATGATAAAAATTTAAAGGTAGGCTTGAAAGGCTCAAGGTTCAAAGATGGCCCAAATCACTTCCCAAATTGCTCAACAATTTAATATTTCACTTTGTAAATTCCTAAGGCAAGTTCTAAAACCGAATAGCATATGATATAGCATAAATTAATTCCACGTTTTAAAACACAAAACTTTCAACCAAAGCAAGGCATAATTCGTGATTCCTAACAATGACTCATTCCTACTACACTTTGACTCAAAATCTCACCAAAATTCAATCACAGTCTAGATAAAGCAAGCAATTTCATCATTAAACATCAACCATCTTTCATAATCATGATTCATCGAAGCATTTATCTCAATTTTTTTTTTCGAAAGCAATAAATAAACTAAAATAACTATAAAAAAAAAATATCCTAAGGCATGCAAACTAAAAATTAAATCACATAAAACAAGTAATTTTCCACCCCCTAACTTAAAATTTACATTGCCCTCAATGTAATTAGAACAAAGTTCAAGGATAGAATACACCTGATTAGTCGAAAGGTCCATCTCTGGGATGCACTCTTTGATGTTCGTTTGCTCCACCTTTAACGTCTGATCCCTTAGTATTTGATTTTTGACCTGAAAATTAAATTATTAGTTTGTGCATGCTAAAATCCTAAGAAAAATAAAAGCAAATAAAAATACAAAAATCGATAAATGCTCGGGTTGCCTCCCGAGAAGCGCTAAGTTTTAAGTCTTCAGCCAGACTTTGCTTCTTAAAACTGTTATGTCCAATCCAAAGCCTAGTAGATTGCACATCCATCAATTTGCTTTACTACATCTCTTTCAACCAATGCATGGACATGGTTGCAATATGGGAGTGTCCACATCCACCTTAGTTGGCACCCTTCTTTGTTAGTAAGCAATCGGTACAATACCAAGATAGGATGTTTGTCATCCGCTTCCTCAAATCGGTATACAAAAATCTCCAGTCTGCGTATAACCTCCACCTCAAAAACATTAGCCTTCTCATCAACCACTATTGAAGCCTTCAAACCCACATTTAGAACAACGTCGACAGGGTCCACAACTAGAATATCTTCAATCATTACATCCATCTCCTTCTTCTCTTGATCTGACGCATCTTCGTGGTTTAGCTCGATTGCCTTCTCAGATTCATCATGCTTAAGTGTCTTCGTAATTTCTATTTCTCGCATATCGACACTATTTTCTGGACATGGAAGATTTTTCTCACCGCAGGCTTCACCCAAATTTTCTTTGATATAACCATTGTCGATTTCGTCTGGAATATTTTCAAGAGACTCGGATTTTAATTTGAGCGTCATCTCTTCCAATTGTATCTCCATGTTTCGAAATGATGCTTGAGTGGAATTCATGAATTCGCCAATGATGGATACCAAATCAAGTTGGTCATTAGTGGTTTGTTGATGCGATGGATAATAATTTTGAAAATTATCAAATTGTGGCTCTCTATGTTGAAACTCGTTCAAATCTTGGTCCTGAAAGCTTTGCTCGTATGTGTTGGTATAAGTGTTCCAATAACCTCTGTTAGTAATTTCGACGAAATTCGTTGCTTTTGGTGATCCCCAGCATTGATCGGTGTAATGATTTTCACCACATGTTGAACAAAACGGAGGCATATCATAGGTGTTTTGGAGGTATTCGTCAGATGGAAGCCATTCATATCCCGT
Organism: Erythranthe guttata; assembly: GCF_056151865.1. Taxonomy (NCBI): domain Eukaryota; kingdom Viridiplantae; phylum Streptophyta; class Magnoliopsida; order Lamiales; family Phrymaceae; genus Erythranthe; species Erythranthe guttata. Next base: position 7,479,679 of record NC_142540.1, read on the forward strand.
TTGAGCTGCCCGAACATTGTAACCAGACATGTAACAAAAAAAAAAATCAAAATTAAAAATTAAAATTAAATGGCTGAAGTAAAAAAAATTGCTCAAATTTGATATTAGAATAAATAGATAATTTAGTTGTATTCCCCGGCAACGGTGCCAAAAACTTGTTGGGTGCTAAATACCTAACACGCAAGTGCACGTATCGCAAACAAGTAGTAAAAGTGGACTCGTGAGAGTCGGATGTCGATCCCACAGGGAATACTCAAATTATCTAATCCTAAGTACCAAATTCTAACAATTATGATTTTTATCCAGCCTACGCAAAGTTGTCAAATTTAATCAACTAAATAATTAAACTAATTATGAAAGCAAATAAACACGAGAAAATATCAATAAAAACGGATCTAGAATTTTGTCTTCCCCCTATGCAAGAATTGCTCACCCAAAACCCCTCAATTATGAAATATATGATTCATGATTATTAACCCGAGACACTAATTTACTCATAACCCGCTGTCGCGTGTATTATGAGTCTATTATTCATAAACGGTTCACTATATGTCTATGCAAACAAATTATGAATAAAGCATTAACTAACAAGTCTCGTAAATGGCTACCTAAGGTGATATTTGTATGTCTACGACATCACATGCAATTGACACACTCATCCGGTGAAAACTACTCGAAGGTTCTTATACTTACCGTCTAATTATAAAAATAGCTCTGTCGAGTCAATCCCAGTAATCACAAATAAAGCACATAAATTGATCAAGTTCATGCACTAACAATCATAACAAGTATAAGAAATAATCATAAAATCATAATTGCATAATCTCAAGAAAACGGGTTCACCATCCCCACATAGGGTTCCAACAAAATCCTAGATTAAAAACTTAGCTACTCGTAATTCTTATGATAAACAAAATAGAATAAATAAAATAAATAAGAAAAAACTATGCTTGAGTCTTCGTCGATCTTCGTTCTTCGCGCTCCTCTTCCTCCAAGATTGTGTTCCAAAGTATTTTGATTCGTGCTTGGTTTGCTCTTAAATAGATGCCCCAACTTGGTAGATTATTTTAGGTTTCCTTGTGTGATTAAAAGTCCAAAATTGTCTCCAGCGTGTGTTGGCGCGGCCGCGCGAAAATCAGTCAAAATCTCACACGGCCGCACGAGAATCGCCGAAACCTTCTGCCCAACTTCTGCAGTTGGCACGGCCGTGCCAAAAATAGGCTAATTTTGGCACGGCCGCGCGGGCCTGTTTTCAGCCAATTTTCAGCATATTTTTGATTATTTCACTTTTGGCCCATATTTTCTCCAAAATTGCAGTTTTGACCCCATACTTTTCCAATTCTTCAATTTGTACCTAAAATATAATAAACCACTCATTAAGCATCATTAAATCAATAAAAGTATACAAAAATCCCCGTAAGAAAATATACATTGAGTGTAAAATATACACTTAACACACCGCCCAAAGAACGCACGTGGATCCTACGCACCGCCGTCGTTGAGCGCGCCCGCCGTCACTGCACCGTTGTTGCTCATCCCGACTGCACGGAATTGTTTCCGTGATAGGTTTCTTCGATCCGAGTTCTTGCCTCACGCTTTAAAAGGTATTTCCTTGGATCCGATTTTTGTTAGGTATTAATTTAATTAGCTTAAATTATATGTTTATATTCGCAGTATGAAATTTCGTGAATTGTTGTATAGAATCGTTTGTATGAATTCATGATTTACTGCGAGCATGCTATGTGATTTATTATAGAATTAATTATACGCATGTTGTCTTTAATTTCGCTGGAAGCGTTAAGGTACGCAATTAATTGTTTAATACGAATCAAGCATGTGATTATATGAATTAAATTGTTTATTTCATGTAAAAAAAAAAAAAATTATGTTGCGTACACGTGCTAGGTTCCTAACAGAATATTCCTTATGCCAATGTTGTTGGAAGTATTATGTAGTCTGGTGTCAACAAGACCAAATCTTGCTTATGCTTTGAGCATACTAAGCAGGTTTATGGCAGAGCCTGAAAAGGCACATTGGAATGCATTGAAGAGCTTACTGAAGTACCTAAAAGGCACATGTGATTTGAGAATCTTGTATAAGAGAGACAAGGGAGATGGGATTGCAGTTCAAGGTTTTGTAGATTCATACTTTGCTAGTTGTTTGGATACTAGTAAGTTTTTGTCCGGTTATATTTTCTTAACAATTACTTTGACTATTTTGGATTATGTTGGATTATAAATCCATATATATTATCTTGCATTATATATTTTGGGTTATATTTTCTTAACAATTACTTTGACTATTTTGGATTATGTTGGATTATAAATCCATATCTATTATCTTGCATTATATATTTTGGGTTTTCACCTATATGGCTATATTATATATATAATTTATGAAGTTAAAGATTTCTAATGATATTAGGGGTGTGCGTGGGTTGTATACCTACGAGTTTTAGCAAAACTCACTCCCGACCCGTCAGATAACGGTTCTTGATTTTTAAGATTACTAAACTTGTGGATTTTCAACGAGTTTACGATAGGCGAGTCCATGACGGATTTGTAGTAGGACCCAATCTTTACGGGTCGAAACCCGTTATAGTTTAAACATTTTTGTATGTCGATAATTTATAAAGTTTATGCGAAACTATTTAGAAATTATAATGATTGACCTAAAATCTTAAATTGAAACCAACATAAATAATGATAGATGTCAAGAGTAAATGAAAATTAATGTAAATCTTAACCATAAAGTTCATATAAAGATTAACTAATTTAAAATAATCTTTATAGGAATTAATTTCATAATTATAGGGTAGCTTATTTATGTATTTGATATACAAGAGGTACTTTGTTTATTTTCATATATTATTATTTATTATCTGAACAAAACGATGTCGTTTTGTATGGTGGGTAGGACGGATTTCACGGATATTAAATTTTTTTTTGAACTCATTTTAGACCTGATACGTACCTTGCCAACATGTGACAAAACCAGATATCAATAATTCGATATCAAACCCGGATCGTCCACTAGAGGTTTCGATGAAGGTGGAACCTTGACCTTTTTCCTATGAAGAGGAAAGAACCTTGGTATATGAAGACGCCACAAACAATTGTGAAAGATTGTTTGATAAGTCGATGAACGCCACGGAATCCTCCGATAAGTTCAAGAAGTTCTTATGAACAAAAGAGAGAATAAAACTCACGAAATATTATTGATCAAAAAAAAAAGTGTTGATTTTCGTGCATGACATACTGGAGGTATTTATAACCTCTAAAAAGACTCCTAAACAATCTCAAAGAAGGGAAATAACAACCTATCCAACTAGGAAAGCAATAACTCCTATCAAACTAGAATTCTAATTAAAACAAAGACTCCTACCAACTGATAACTAATAAAAATAAAAAATAAATAAAATAAAATAAAATAAAATAAAAAAAACGAAAATAATAACTATTGGGCTGAACATTAAGCCTTAACTTGACCTCTAATTTCAACTCTCTTGCTCCAATTTGGGCTCGAAATTAATTCCTTTAAGTTCACCAAAATCAGCCCATGCCTGCTCATTCATCTCCATCGCTTGAATGCTCATAATAAACTTTGTCTATTCTTGGAATTTCGAATTCTTCATTAATTCTTGTACAAATGTATTGAGCTTCTCCTTAAGAGCTTTAGCTTGGCTTCTTGTGATAGGTCCACTCGGCACTTGGACTCCGTCTTCCTTCGTGCTCTTGGATGGACCTCCATCATTCCCCTCCTCTTGTAAAGGATTTGTCCTCAAATCTTCACTTACATCATAAAGACTTAAATCAGAAACATTGAAAGTAGTACTAACATTGTACTCACCGGGTAAGTCTAATTTGTAGGCGTTGTCATTCACGCGCTCAAGGACTTGAAAAGGACCATCTCCACGAGGTAGCAACTTGGATCTTCTTTGGTGTGGAAACCGCTCCTTTCTCATGTGCAACCAAACCCAATCTCCGGGCTCAAACACAACTTCACGCCTTCCCTTGTTGGCTTGCTTGGCGTACTGCTCGGTTCTTCTTTCAATGTTGTCTCTCACCCTTTTGTGAATTTCTCGAACAAGCTCGGCCTTCTTTTTTCCATCTAGATTAACTCTTTCAGACAAAGGTAAAGGCATCATATCTAGGGGAGTCAAAGGATTAAACCCATAAACAATCTCAAAAGGCGAATACTTAGTTGCGGAATGTGTTGCACGATTATAAGAAAATTCAACATGAGGTAAACATTCTTCCCAAGTTTTGATGTTCTTTTTAATCAATGCTCGCAACAAAGTAGACAAAGTTCTATTTACTACTTCGGTTTGACCATCCGTTTGGGGGTGACAAGTAGTTGAAAACAACAACTTAGTTCCCAATTTTCCCCAAAGGGTTTTCCAAAAGTAGCTTAAGAATTTAGCATCTCTATCCGAAACAATCGTCCTAGGCATGCCATGTAATCTAACAATCTCACGAAAGAACAAATCAGCAATATGTGAAGCATCATCCGTTTTGTGACATGGAATAAAATGTGCCATTTTAGAAAATCTATCCACAACCACAAATATTGAATCCCTGCCCCCCTTTGACCTAGGTAAGCCCAACACGAAATCCATAGAAATATCAATCCAAGGCTCATGAGGAATAGATAAGGGGGTATACAATCCATGGGGTTGGACTCTAGACTTAGCTTGTTTACATGTAACACATCTTTTACAAATTCTTTCAACATCTCTTTTCATATGAGGCCAGTAGAAGTGTTCCTTAAGAATGCTCAAAGTCTTTTCGAAACCAAAGTGTCCCATTAATCCCCCGCCATGCGACTCAATCACAAGTAATTCGCGAATAGAACATATAGGAATGCAAATCCTATGTTCTCTAAACAAAAACCCTTCATGTCTATAAAATTTGTTAAAGGCACCCTTTTCACAAGCTTCAAAAATAGTTGCAAATTCAGCATCTTGAGCATATAATTCCTTAATGTGCTCAAACCCAAGTAATTTAGCATCAAGAGTAGAAATTAAAGCGTATCTTCGAGACAATGCATCGGCCACAATATTTTCCTTACCTTGTTTATATTTGATGACATAAGGGAAGGTCTCAATGAACTCCATCCACCTTGCATGCCGTTTGTTAAGCTTGTGCTGCCCCTTCAAGTGCTTCAAGGACTCATGGTCCGTATGAATCACGAACTCCTTCGGCCATAGCTAGTGTTGCCACGTTTCTAAGGCTCGCACCAATGCGTACAACTCCTTGTCGTAAGTAGAGTAGTTCAACGCTGCACCACTTAGCTTTTCACTAAAGAATGCGATCGGTCTTCCCTCTTGCATCAAAACAGCACCTATGCCAACCCCGGAAGCATCACACTCGATCTCAAAGGTCTTCAAGAAATCCGGCAAGATCAGCAACGGGGCGTGTGTTAACTTCTCCTTGATTTCTCGGAATGATGCCTCTTGTGCTTCTTCCCACTTGAATACCCCGTTTTTCTTGATAACTTCAGTCATCGGTGCAGCGATGGTGCTAAAGTTCTTCACAAATCTCCTATAAAAGCTAGCAAGTCCATGAAAGCTTCGAACCTCCGTCACACATGATGGTCTCGGCCAATCCCTTATGGCTCGAACCTTTTCTTCATCCACTTGTATTCCTTGTGCACTCACAACAAAACCAAGAAAGACAAGCTTATCCGTGCAAAACGTACACTTTTGTAAATTAGCGAAAAGCTTTTCTTTCCTAAGTTCATGCAAAACAAGTTTTAGGTGTTTAACATGCTCATCTAAATTCAAACTATAGATAAGAATGTCATCAAAGTATACAACAATAAATTTCCCAATGAAAGCCCTCAAAACATGATTCATTAACCTCATGAAAGTACTAGGTGCGTTTGTCAACCCAAAAGGCATAACTAACCATTCATATAATCCATATTTAGTTTTGAAAGTCGTTTTCCATTCGTCCCCTTCTTTCATGCGAATCTGATGGTAGCCACTTTTTAAATCGATTTTTGAGAAAACCCTAGCCCCATGCAATTCTTCTAGCATATCATCTAAACGAGGAATAGGATGGCGATACTTTACCGTAATGTTGTTAATTGCACGACAATCCACGCACATTCTCCACTTGCCATCCGGTTTTGGTACCAAAATTACGGGAACGGCGCATGGTGACATACTCTCTCGCACGTGTCCCTTCTCCATGAACTCCAAGACTTGCCTTTGAATCTCCTTAGTTTCCTCGGGGTTGCTTCGATACGCTGGCCGATTTGGAATGGATGCGCCGGGTACAAAGTCAATTTGATGTTCAATCCCTCGAATGGGTGGTAATCCCTTTGGAAGTTCGTCGGGAAATACATCTTCAAAATCCTTTAGAAGAGAAACAATAGAACTAGGAAGAGAAGAGGTATCATGGTTAGCAAGATAAGACTCTTTGTACAAGAGTAAAATCATTGTCTTTTGAGAATATAAAGCTTTCCTCAAATCACTTGCCCTTGCATAAAAACCCTCTTTTATCTTCACAATCTCTCTATTCTTTTCCTCACCTTCTTTTTCTCTCTTTTTTTTCATGATCACTTGATCCTCTTGGACTTGTTTTGGAGTTAAAGGAAGTAATACAAATTTCTTGTGCTTGAAAGTAAAGGAATATTTATTTGCAAATCCATCATGTTGGACCCGTCGATCGAATTGCCATGGACGCCCAAGTAGAATATGACTCGCTTGCATTGGTACTACGTCACAAATTACCTCGTCCTCATACTTTCCAATACTAAAAGAAATCTTGACCTGCTTGTCCACCCTTAGTTCGCCACTATCATTGAGCCATTGTAGCCTATAAGGTTGAGCATGTTTCGTTGTAGAAAAACCCAACTTTTCGACCAAGGTAGAACTAACGGCATTAGTACAACTTCCACCATCAATAATAATGCTACAAACCTTGTCTTGTATTTTGCCTCTTGTGTAGAAGATATTTTCTCTTTGCTCCTCAAATTGGTCCATCACTTGCATGTTTAGGGCTCTTCTTGCAACGAGGGCCACTAATTCTCCCTCGACAGGATCGGTTTCTTCGAACTCTTCATGCTTGTTGTAGGGCTCGTCTTCATCCGCAGTCTCGTACCCACCATCTGCTCTCAAAAGCATCAACTTCTTGTTTGGACTTTGGCTTGCGATGTGCCCTCTTCCATGACATCTAAAACACTTCATATCTCGATTTTTAATAGGAGTAGAATCAGAGTTACCTTGGGGTGGAGTTAGTTTTGGATCCGCCTTGGGCTGAGAAGTGGAAGTCGTTTCGTTCCTTGTAGAACTCGGTCTCCATGGGTTGCTGGTGTTTTGGTTGGTGCGTATAATAGTGCCTCTCCTCTTGAGTTGATTCTCAATTTTGATAGCCATGTGGACCATCTCCTCCAACTCGATATAGTGATGAAGCTCCACCATGTTTGCAATCTCCTTGTTGAGTCCCGCTGAAAATCGAGTCATGGTTGCTTCTCGATCTTCCTCAATATTTGCTCTCATCAACATCATCTCCATCTCCTTGAAATATTCCTCCACACTACGACTACCTTGTTTCAAAGTTTGTAACTTTTGGTACAATTCTCTATAATAGAAATTTGGAACAAATCTCTTCTTCATAACATGCTTTATCTCTTGCCATGTAGTAATTGGTGGTTCTCGATTTCTTTTCCTACTCAACATGAATTGATCCCACCAAATTGCAGCATAGTCTATAAATTCAATGGTCGCCAATTTGACTTTCTTATTCTCTGAGTAGTTGTGACATTCAAATATCAAATCCATCTTTCTCTCCCACTCAATGTATGCATCGGGATCGTTCTTTCCTTGAAAGGATGGAATATTCACCTTTATATTGCTCAAGTTATTGTCCATTGTATCTCGATCTCGCCCTCTTTGCTGATATCTCATCCCAAAATTTTGTCCTTCATCATCATGCTCATCTTCATAGTACTCTTCTTGATTCCGAGGCATGAATCGTCCTCGTCTCGGTATCATTGGTGGTGCGCGATTTTGTTCTTGTTGGGAAACCTCAAGATTTGTTAACCTCGCACCAATTCGTTTGATTTCTTCTAAGACGACATCTAATTTATCCCCTTCGGAATGCGTTGACTCTTTCGTCATGATTTTTCACCCACCGTGTATCACTCGAAATACTGATCACTCAACTCTCGTGTTTACACTCAAATTATTCAGCTTTTTCCCTCTAATAATCTCACAACTCTTGCCTTTTTTTTTTTTTTTTTTTTTAAACCAAGAACAGCTTCGATTTTTTTATTTTTTATTATTTATTTATTTTTTTTAATAAGAAGAGGAAGAACGAAGAACGACGAATGAAGAAAGAACACAAGAAAGGCTAGAACGGAGAAACAAATAAGATAAACAGATAGACAAAACCTTATGGAAGTTGGCTCTGATTACCAAATGATACGTACCTTGCCAACATGTGACAAAACCAGATATCAATAATTCGATATCAAACCCGGATCGTCCACTAGAGGTTTCGATGAAGGTGGAACCTTGACCTTTTTCCGATGAAGAGGAAAGAACCTTGGTATATGAAGACGCCACAAACAATTGTGAAAGATTGTTTGATAAGTCGATGAACGCCACGGAATCCTCCGATAAGTTCAAGAAGTTCTTATGAACAAAAGAGAGAATAAAACTCACGAAATATTATTGATCAAAAAAAAAAGTGTTGATTTTCGTGCATGACATACTGGAGGTATTTATAACCTCTAAAAAGACTCCTAAACAATCTCAAAGAAGGGAAATAACAACCTATCCAACTAGGAAAGCAATAACTCCTATCAAACTAGAATTCTAATTAAAACAAAGACTCCTACCAACTGATAACTAATAAAAATAAAAAATAATAAAATAATAAAATAAAATAAAAAAACGAAAATAATAACTATTGGGTTGAACATTAAGCCTTAACTTGACCTCTAATTTCAACTCTCTTTCTCCAATTTGGGCTCGAAATTAATTCCTTTAAGTTCACCAAAATCAGCCCATGCCTGCTCATTCATCTCCATCGCTTGAATGCTCATAATAAACTTTGTCTCATCTTGGAATTTAGAATTCTTCATTAATTCTTGTACAAATTTATTGAGCTTCTCCTTAAGAGCTTTAGCTTGGCTTCTTGTGATAGGTCCACTCGGCACTTGGACTCCGTCTTCCTTCGTGCTCTTGGATGGACCTCCATCAAGACCCAAATCCGCGGATCTTCCCCATCATAGGACCCGATCCTATAGATGGATCTATCGGGTCCTAGCAGAGCGGATCTTTACGAATTTGACGGGTTCAACGGTTTGATGGGTCCGACGGGTCCGACTTGCTCACCCTTAAATGATATGTATGTTATGTTAATTTCAAGTATAACAAAATGATCATAAACGCTTAGAAAAATGCTAATCATATTATTTATCGGTAAATGACAAATAGGCCCATGTGACGAGAGCACTTAATTAAAAAATGGGCATCGAACTTTTTGTCTTGCAAATAAATGCACCTCAAATAAAGAAAACTTTCTTATACATACCAAAATTACTCTCAACTCCTTGAAACCCTAATTCAAATCTAATTTCATGGTTTACCCCAAATTTAGTCCAATTTCACCAATTAACCAATTTCGACTCTTATTCTAATTTTGACTGCTACCCCGAAGAGTGTCGGTCGACGCCGTTGACCACCGGTTTCCGTCGTTGACCGCCGGCCTCCGTCGTTGACTTTTTTTATTCTTTTTTTTTTCTTAAAAAAATATTTTCATTATTATTACTGTCTTGGCCTGCAGTATATCTGTATTTGTATTTTTATTAGTAATTGTATTTGTATTTAGTATTTATTGTATTTAGAATTCAAAATCAACAATTTTATCGCAATTTGATCTTCATTATCCATTTTTTTAATTTTTCACTCAATTTTGTAGAAACGGTTGGCTTCAATTGGTACCCTTTTCGATACATGAACTAAAGCCCACAATATTATATTCTGGTGTGAAAAATAGGGTAGAGAAAAATGGGAAATGAGAAGAAGAAGAAAAAGAACAATACAAATTAAGAGTATTTGGGAGAACAAGTGAATACTTGGGACAAATATAATTAACTATGATGGCCAGTAAAAAAACTATCAATTTCGCATTAACTTTTCTTTTCCAAGTAAATTAAACAACAAATTAATGCTAACATAGTATTTATTTCCTTAACCTGAGACACAAAAACATTTTCTTGTTATTTATGAAAGCAAGGCCATAGTAAATTTCCTACCGCCACGTTCCAACTCTCTCACAACAGCCAAAGCAGTGTCGAAAATAAAACCCGACTCCTCATTTGCTCCTATGACATCACGTGCGTATGATCTAGTTGAATTCTCGCAATAAATAGGAACTCTCGACACTTCTTCCAAATTGTCTCTCGCTGGTGCAAACTTTTCAACTTTCAACATTACTTTTGCTTCACTCAACTTGTCCATGGCCCACTTATATTTCTTGCCACAATTTTCAAATTTCGTTTTCATATAAGGTTTTTTTGCTATATAATCATACTTAACGAAGCGGTTGTACAAATCTGTCGATTCTTTGGCCCTGTTGATTGCAATGCCGAGAAAGGCTACCCCTACACCCTCAAGGGAAGATGCTCCATCCTTATGAACCATTTTCAAATAAGATGTGCATTTATCAGGGGTCTTCGTCTTGGAACAAATATTTGAAAATAGCTTATCATCAACATTTGTTGGCTTTGCATTGGTTGTGATGATGAGAACTAAGAACAAGAGAATTTTTGGAATGGGCAACTCCATTTTGGTTTTTGGTGATGCATCAAAATATTCACATCGATTTAAATAGATTTGATGAAGAGGCTGAGGAAATTTTTGGATGAGAAGTATAATTATGAGTATGTGATCAATATTACTTTAATATTGCTTTTCAAATTTCTTATTATCTGTTAAATTGCTTTATTTATGAATGTTTTGATCCATTTTACGTAAGATGAGTTTGTAGTTAATGTAATCCCCTTTAGATCAATTGAAAATAAATTCAATGGGACTGCAACTAATTTTGCTATTAATTACATCCTCATCATGAATAAGGTTGTGAGATTCTTAGTGTTTACGATTCAATTCATTAATTCGTTTCGAGTTATCAGTTTTTCAATTTTCTTCATTAGAAAATGTCAATATATATAACTTTTCGGTTTATTATCATTTTATACAATTCTTTACTCCATCAATTATTTATGTTTAAAAACATGTCTTTTTATTTTTATTTTAATTGCATCAATTTACATAATATTAATAAATTTAAAATGTAAAAAAAAATACACCAATTTTGTAAGTATATAAAACTACAAAACAATATGCTAATTCAACGAAATATTAAAATAGTTTTTTACTGCAAGAACATTTTTAGTAAATTTTGAAAAGTGAAAGGAAAAAAAATCGTTGGTTTTTTTAATTGTTAAAATGTCTATCAACGAGTGTAATTATTTTTCCAGAGAGCTAAATTGATATAGGAGAATATGCTTATAAAAAAAAATTGAAATTTTGGTTTTTTGTCCTTCTCTTTTGCTATGTTACATTTTTCCATTATTTTGGTTTCTCAGTCTATATATAAAATATCTAATAGGATTTTTTTCAAAAAATATTTTTGACTTAGTTTGAATTCTTTATTTTTTATTTTGGGTTATTTGGGGTTCTCAATAATCTATTTATTATTTTGCATTATTTTGGTTTGTCACCTATATTATGTCATCTCTAAATTTAAATATTTCTATGATTATGTGATGTTATTTTAATTTAAATTTATAAATATTGACTTATTTTGTGATTTTTCTTTTTTATAGATTATGCTTGTGACTAAGTGAAGTAAAACTCCAGACCAATGGTAATCGAATGAAGATAAAATGATCGTAAACGTATATATAATTATATACTTATCAACATATTATTTATTCAGACAAATGAAGTTCACAATACATAACAAGCAGTATAGTTTTATTTAAGACAATTAAGACAATATTATATCATATATATTATCAACAAGATTCTTATCATGACCAGATATGTATTTAATCAATGTTCCAACATAATTACACTTGAAGATACTCAATCAAGTTCTTCTCAACTTGAAACGCATTTGTCAAGACAACTGGATTAATTGGTGGATCCGAAGCAAACACTATGTTTTGCAATAGTAATGACACCTGAATTTCGGCTGCTCAAACCAGCAAATGCTACATCATTGGTCTTTCCAACATTAAATTGGAAATGAATTAAACCGTCTTGAAGATGAAACGTCCCCAGCGTACAAATGCCTACTGAAGAGCTTCTTTTCGAAGGCAGATTTAGCTGAATTTGAAGTGACAAAGCCAACATAAAGAGTGTCTTCCAACACAATCAGAACTCAGTGGCACGTGGGTGAGTGTGGGGTGGGTTCAGACCCTTTTGGTGCATAGTCTATACGCACCGCTGAAATGCCTAAAATGTTGAGCCCAAGTAATTTGTTGACATTAAAGAGTGGCTCTCAATCCAAGTGGATTTGAGGGGTTCAGGGCTTGTTTAGTCTCGAAAAAAGGAAATCTTCGGCCACAAGCACATGAGAGTTCTTGCAGATCTTCCCATTCACAAAAATTACGTACATGCATGCATAAAAAAATTGTCAAAAGTTGTAATTTGATGATTATTAATGTAATTAGAGAAATAATATAAATATATATAATTAATTGGGTTTTAGAAGATAATTACCAGCAGCCTTGGTGTCGTTAACAACAAGTCAACAACACAAAAATCTTGAAGAGAGCTTGGATCTGATGCATAGGCGAATGCAGCGAAAGATGATGCAACAACAAATATTATTATAAGGGAGACAAGATCCATATTAATAATTATAAGATTTATAAGTATTGGTGTATTATGAGTTGATGAGCTTAACATAAAATGGTCTGCAACTATGTTTGGTACTTTCAAAATAATGTTTATTTATGATGTGGACTACCATGTACTTATATTAAAAGCACAAAAAGCTCATGTGGACAAAATTTAAATTAAAAGGGTATATGAATTTATTTTGAAAATACAAGGGGGTCATGTGCCTCGCAAAAGTGGTCAACTGACCCCCTTCATTATATATATATAAATATATATATATATATATATATACCTTTTAGTATTTCAAAAAGTGGAGGAGTTAAAATTAAAAAAACTAAAAATATACCTCATTTTCACTAATATTTTCTTAATCTTTCCAAACTTTTGCAAAAAAAATCCCAAGATCTATTGGTTTTTGTCGGTAGAATCTCGATCTCATAAACAACATATCGGCCAAAAATTTTTGCACACCCTTGAAAAATTTCCTTGATTCGCCACTGGTCATGTGCACTAAGTTCAAATCATGGAGAATTAAGTGCTATATACTTTAACAATATGTAACAGGTTATAATAGGAGGATAAGGTCAACTAATTTATAAATAAAATATAAAAAAGTCATAACTTTGTTGTATAATATGAGTAATTAGTTGATCTTAGCTTATTATCATCTATCAGAATTGTTTGATTAATTAATATTTTCTGGCTTAGTGATAACTAAGTTCTTTCTATTGATCATTTCACATTTTCACTGTCTCAGCAGAAAGTTATTCGAATTTGCTTTCATTATGCACTTGAATTTGATTAATTAATTCTCTCAAATTAAGCCCAAGCCATTTTATTTCTCTGAGGCAAAACTTTAGTAGTTAATTTTTCAACAACATTATATATAATAATGTATTTGGACTCTATTCATTCATCGAGTGATTTTTTTTAACACAACGATCTAATAATGAAGAAAACCCAATTAATATTGATAAAACATAAATAATAGGGTGAAATATGAGAAACCATGAGATAAGTGTTAGAATTCTATAACTCTAACAATAAGATTTAATAACAAAAATCCCCTCATCGCTTTTACTTTGTTCATCCGGGGGTTATTAGAGTAATTGTCAATAATTATATTTTTTTTGTCAAAAGTGACACCATAGGGCGGCTATGTAAGACAACAATATACCTCAGGGGATTATCGTAATCAAGAAAATATGTTGTGGGAGGTGGGGGGTAGGGGGTGTTCTGTAATTAAACTTTAACTCAGGGGTTTCTCGTAATTTATGTTCTATTTTTTTTTCAAATATTAGAAGGGTAACACATATAAGATATATTTTATGGGAATTTAAACGGTCAAACTCTGATAAGATGGGGATTGTCGTAATTAGACTTTAACCCTGGGGCATGGGCGGAGCTATGTTCACTCTTGGGTGGGCTGAAGCTCACTCTAATTCATTGTTTAATGGTAATCATATTTAGTTAGCCCCTTCACCCATTATTTTAATGTTAATTCAATTTATTCAGCACGTCGACTGATTTTCAATCTAATTTAAAGAGATTTAATAATTATATTTTGGATAATATAGGATTTAATTTATCAACTTCGTTAAAAAAAATACAAATTTCTATCTATTTTGCGCTATATCGTATAAAAAAAACTCTTGACTTTTTTTTTTTGAGCACTATCCTCTAATACCACAAAATTTTAGCTCACCATTACAGCAAATACTAGTGAGGTTTCGTAATTTTCCCTAAGTAATATATGTTAAAAGAAACATTGGTATTTTTTGGTGTTAAAATTATCGAAAAACAAATTATTTGGTTAAATTCTTAATGTTAAGACATCCATGGTTTATGTGTGTATGTTATTGTTTAGTTGATCAACATGTACAGCTAAAAAGATATATGAGAGTACTTAACTGGAAAATGATTTGGAAGATTAACGTCCGTCCGAAAGTGCAAAACTTTTTTTAGGGTATGCTCCAATATTCTTCCCCTAAAGTTGGAGTCATTCCGAAGAAAAATCGAGGTGGACCCTAGTTGCCGCAAGTGTGGTGCAGAGTCTGAGTCTTTTCTCCACATTATATCCTCATGCAGCGGTACAAAAGACATTTGGCAGGTCCATTCATTTTGTTGCCTCTCTATGGATTTGTTAATGACCAATTGACAGTGGGTATATTATCTCCACTAGAAGCCTGGCCTTGTTGATTTTTGTCTAGGAGTTGTTATAATGTGGAAATTATGGGAATTGTGGAATCGTGAAGCTCATGGTGAAGAGCGTATGCCGAATGGAGAGGTACTGAGTTGGTGTAAATCTTTCTTGGTGAATTATAAGCAGGACCAACACAATCTCGTCTTAGGTCGTTCCATTTCGCATCTGTCACATTGGCAACTGCATGAGCATGGTGTGGTGATAATGACTGTTGATGCGGCTTTTCCGAAATGAGTGAACTACTATTCTATAGGGTGCGTAGCTCGTGATGCAGGAGGACAATGTCTATGCTGGGGAGCTTTTAAGATCAACGGGCGTCTCCAGGCTGTAAATGGCGAGGCTAATGCCGTCTTACGAGCAGTATCTAAAGCTTGTGCAATGGGATGGAAGAAGGTTGTGATCGAAGGTGATAATCTCCTGGTGATGACGGCACTGCTGGACAAAATAAATTCCACGTCTTGCAAGTCATTTTAGTCTATGTCGATTTACTTTTGTTAAGCGTTCGGGTAACCATATGGCCCTTGCTATTGCTAAACAATTTGGAGTGTTATCCTTCCAATGGTTTTGGCGAACATTGCCTAATAATATATCTCTTCGTAAAAAATATATATATATGAGAGTATTTTATGATTATAAAAATAACAAAATAAGTTTTTTTTCTTAATTGCATTTTTTTCATTTATCTTGGTTTCTCGATCTATCAAATCTCCTATGTGTTTTTTCTTAACAATTACTTTGACCTATTTTGGATTATGCTGGATTCTAAATTGATATCTATTATTTTGCAGTATATATTTTGGGGTCTCACCTATATTGTATATATAATCTATAAAGCTAAAGATTTCTAATGATATGTATGTTATGTTAATTCAAGTATAAAAAAATGATTATAAATGCTTAAAAAAAAATAAAAAAAAATAATAATAATTATATTATTTATTCAGGAAAACGAAGTATACAGAGGAGCCAGTGCTATACAGCTTTATTTAAGACAACATGTCATTTATTAGCAACGGGATTTCTTATGATGAGGTTTTGTCCATTAATCGATGTTTCTTCAGAAATGTGCTTGAAGATAGTCAATAATGTTCTTCTCAGCTTGGAACGCCTTCGTCTGAACAACTGGATTAATTGGTGGATCCGAACCAAACACTGCATTAACAATAGTAATTACACCTGGATTTTCGGTGCTCAGACCAGCAAAGGCAACCCGCATTGGTCTTTCCCACGTTAAATTGAAAATGTATCAAACTTTCTGGAAAAATGCAACATTCTCGGGGTATAAATGTTTTGTGAAGAGCTTGTTTTTCAAGAAAGGTTTAGCTGGATTTGAAGTGACAAAACCAACACAAAGAGTGTCTTCTAACACAACTAGAATCTCAGTGGTGCGTGGGTGAGTGTGGGGTGGGTTCAGGCTATTTGGTGCATATTCTATACGAACTGCAGAAATGCCCGAATATTGAACCCCGAAAGTTGATTCACATTAATAGAAAGTGACCCTAAACCCAAGTGGGTTTGATGTATTTCCTGACTTGTTTAGTCCGCGGAAAAGGAAATCTTCGGCCACAGCCATATTAGGGTTCTTGCAGACTACATGTAGACAAATACAAACGAGTTCAATATGTTTATTAGATGATATATGGTAATAGTTAACCAATTACAACATAGAAATGAATACACCAAACAATTATATGTATATTCATTATTATTATTATTATTATTATTATTATTATTATTATTATTATTATTATTATTATTATTATTATTATTATTATTATTATTATTATTATTATTATTATTATTATTATTATTATTATTATTATTATTATTATTATTATTATTATTATTATTATTATTATTATTATTATATATATATATTAAATTAGCAGTAGACTGGGCATCATTAACAACAACACATGAGTCTAGCAGCGGACTAGAACCAGATGCAAACCCCAGAAGTATATCCTGTGAGGGAGATAAGAGCAATGATCTTTAATTTTATCTGATAATATATTTTGGATATTTGATTAGCGAATTTATATGATTGCTTATATCTTGGTTTGAGTTCATAAGATAGCTTTATAATTGTGTCTATTATAGAGATTACAATGTGAATTAGTCGTCTCCGACACTTGTTCCCTCCTTCTTCCTTACCTTGGCAAGTCCTTGTAAATAACTCCAATGAGAACAAAAAAAGTTGTTAAGAGACCCTCCCTCCTAGTCCAACTCTTGACACTCTAAGATGTTTTTTCAAACATGCTCCTATTTTGAGTAAAGAGATAGATAAATAGACACATCCACTGATCGAGGGTGTTCGTACGTAGTGACTGAGGGGGTTGAGTACCAAGAACTGAGTTATTCATACCAAACATTCTTCTTACGGCTTGATCCAATCATCTGGTCTCTGCGGAAAGGAAAAAGGATTTGACGCTCTTCCTTTCGAGAAGGTAGGATTAGGAAATTCTATTGATTGCAGTTTTCTCTTGACCTTCGGGACAAACATGAAATAAAAAGGTTCGAATGGTATGTGTTGGCACGAGATTTCTGTTTGTGAAGATTGAAGAAATCCGCCATACGTGGAAACTAAAGATTGGCAAAGATTTGTTTTCCATGTTTATTTTGGAATTAATTAGAGTCCTATTCTTGTAATATTTTTATTAGGACTTAGATTTATTTCCATGTATTATATTCTAGTTAGGTATCTTTTGTACTTATCTAGAATAGAAGTAGAAATCGACTAGGATTCTATTACCTAGTTAATCGATTTCTTAGGGCTCAAGTTAGGTTTAGGGTGGTGGATTTTGTGCCTATATAAGGCCCTCAACCTCATATGAGTCCTATGGAGCTTTAATAAGAAAAATCCCAGCATAAAGGCTTTGAAGGGTGCAGCCCGTGCTGCAGCCCTGCCGGCACATCAGGTGTGGCAACAGAACAGGTTTCTTCTACCAGGCCATAAAGAAGATCGGTGTTTCGGGAGAAGTGCTTAAAAGATCTCGGGAGAGGTCGATCCGCCGTTTGAAGGAAGTTCAACATTGGAGGAAGTCCAAGAGTGCGGAGGAGGAATTGCTTTGATTATCAACAAGTTCGAGTCGTGTGCAAGAACGGCGTGTCACATAAAGAGGGAGTCTTTAGTGTTTTATTAAGTCCTATTAATGTACACATAAATCTGAACTAGTTTTGCAAGTCCTCGTGGATGTAGGGTACGTTTGTATCCGAACCACATTAAATTGTTGTGTTCTTTATTCTGCTTTTCGTAGATTTGTTACTGTGACAACACAACAATTCTGTTACGTCACCTAATGTCGTAACATGTAGTCTGTCTCAACAGATGAGTGGATTTTGATAGGCATTCAAATTCAACAATTGGTATCAGAGCGGGTCACTAGATATACTTAGTGTCTGATTTTGGGTTTTGATTTGTTTGCTTTGCTTATTGGATGACGTGTGTTCACAAGGAAGGTTGAGACGGAAGTCTGTCACGGCATTCACCCAATTCCGCTGCGTTGTAACGTGCCCCGTGATGGGACACTCTGATAGAAGACCAAGACGGGTGAAGAAAAGTGACATCTTTGTTGCAGGGGGAGTAAATCTCATCTTCAGGGGGAGTTCTTGTTAAACATGGATTCTAACCAATCAATGCCAAAGGGGGAGATTGTTGGCACGAGATTTCTGTTTGTGAAGATTGAAGAAATCCGCCATACGTGGAAACTAAAGATTGGCAAAGATTTGTTTTCCATATTTATTTTGGAATTAATTAGAGTCCTATTCTTGTAATATTTTTATTAGGACTTAGATTTATTTCCATGTATTATATTCTAGTTAGGTATCTTTTGTACTTATCTAGAATAGAAGTAGAAATCGACTAGGATTCTATTACCTAGTTAATCGATTTCTTAGGGCTCAAGTTAGGTTTAGGGTGGTGGATTTCGTGCCTATATAAGGCCCTCAACCTCATATGAGTCCTATGAAGCTTTAATAAGAAAAATCCCAGCATAAAGGCTTTGAAGGGTGCAGCCCGTGCTGCAGCCCTGCCGGCACATCAGGTGTGGCAACAGAACAGGTTTCTTCTACCAGGCCATAAAGAAGATCGGCGTTTCGGGAGAAGTGCTTAAAAGATCTCGGGAGAGGTCGATCCGCCGTTTGAAGGAAGTTCAACATTGGAGGAAGTCCAAGAGTGCGGAGGAGGAATTGCTTTGATTATCAACAAGTTCGAGTCGTGTGCAAGAACGGCGTGTCACATAAAGAGGGAGTCTTTAGTGTTTTATTAAGTCCTATTAATGTACACATAAATCTGAACTAGTTTTGCAAGTCCTCGTGGATGTAGGGTACGTTTGTATCCGAACCACATTAAATTGTTGTGTTCTTTATTCTGCTTTTCGTAGATTTGTTACTGTGACAACACAACAATTCTGTTACGTCACCTAATGTCGTAACATGTAGTCTGTCTCAACAGATGAGTGGATTTTGATAGGCATTCAAATTCAACAATTGGTATCAGAGCGGGTCACTAGATATACTTAGTGTCTGATTTTGGGTTTTGATTTGTTTGCTTTGCTTATTGGATGACGTGTGTTCACAAGGAAGGTTGAGACGGAAGTCTGTCACGGCATTCACCCAATTCCGCTGCGTTGTAACGTGCCCCGTGATGGGACACTCTGATAGAAGACCAAGACGGGTGAAGAAAAGTGACATCTTTGTTGCAGGGGGAGTAAATCTCATCTTCAGGGGGAGTTCTTGTTAAACATGGATTCTAACCAATCAATGCCAAAGGGGGAGATTGTTGGCACGAGATTTCTGTTTGTGAAGATTGAAGAAATCCGCCATACGTGGAAACTAAAGATTGGCAAAGATTTGTTTTCCATATTTATTTTGGAATTAATTAGAGTCCTATTCTTGTAATATTTTTATTAGGACTTAGATTTATTTCCATGTATTATATTCTAGTTAGGTATCTTTTGTACTTATCTAGAATAGAAGTAGAAATCGACTAGGATTCTATTACCTAGTTAATCGATTTCTTAGGGCTCAAGTTAGGTTTAGGGTGGTGGATTTCGTGCCTATATAAGGCCCTCAACCTCATATGAGTCCTATGAAGCTTTAATAAGAAAAATCCCAGCATAAAGGCTTTGAAGGGTGCAGCCCGTGCTGCAGCCCTGCCGGCACATCAGGTGTGGCAACAGAACAGGTTTCTTCTACCAGGCCATAAAGAAGATCGGCGTTTCGGGAGAAGTGCTTAAAAGATCTCGGGAGAGGTCGATCCGCCGTTTGAAGGAAGTTCAACATTGGAGGAAGTCCAAGAGTGCGGAGGAGGAATTGCTTTGATTATCAACAAGTTCGAGTCGTGTGCAAGAACGGCGTGTCACATAAAGAGGGAGTCTTTAGTGTTTTATTAAGTCCTATTAATGTACACATAAATCTGAACTAGTTTTGCAAGTCCTCGTGGATGTAGGGTACGTTTGTATCCGAACCACATTAAATTGTTGTGTTCTTTATTCTGCTTTTCGTAGATTTGTTACTGTGACAACACAACAATTCTGTTACGTCACCTAATGTCGTAACATGTAGTCTGTCTCAACAGATGAGTGGATTTTGATAGGCATTCAAATTCAACAATTGGTATCAGAGCGGGTCACTAGATATACTTAGTGTCTGATTTTGGGTTTTGATTTGTTTGCTTTGCTTATTGGATGACGTGTGTTCACAAGGAAGGTTGAGACGGAAGTCTGTCACGGCATTCACCCAATTCCGCTGCGTTGTAACGTGCCCCGTGATGGGACACTCTGATAGAAGACCAAGACGGGTGAAGAAAAGTGACATCTTTGTTGCAGGGGGAGTAAATCTCATCTTCAGGGGGAGTTCTTGTTAAACATGGATTCTAACCAATCAATGCCAAAGGGGGAGATTGTTGGCACGAGATTTCTGTTTGTGAAGATTGAAGAAATCCGCCATACGTGGAAACTAAAGATTGGCAAAGATTTGTTTTCCATATTTATTTTGGAATTAATTAGAGTCCTATTCTTGTAATATTTTTATTAGGACTTAGATTTATTTCCATGTATTATATTATAGTTAGGTATCTTTTGTACTTATCTAGAATAGAAGTAGAAATCGACTAGGATTCTATTACCTAGTTAATCGATTTCTTAGGGCTCAAGTTAGGTTTAGGGTGGTGGATTTCGTGCCTATATAAGGCCCTCAACCTCATATGAGTCCTATGAAGCTTTAATAAGAAAAATCCCAGCATAAAGGCTTTGAAGGGTGCAGCCCGTGCTGCAGCCCTGCCGGCACATCAGGTGTGGCAACAGAACAGGTTTCTTCTACCAGGCCATAAAGAAGATCGGCGTTTCGGGAGAAGTGCTTAAAAGATCTCGGGAGAGGTCGATCCGCCGTTTGAAGGAAGTTCAACATTGGAGGAAGTCCAAGAGTGCGGAGGAGGAATTGCTTTGATTATCAACAAGTTCGAGTCGTGTGCAAGAACGGCGTGTCACATAAAGAGGGAGTCTTTAGTGTTTTATTAAGTCCTATTAATGTACACATAAATCTGAACTAGTTTTGCAAGTCCTCGTGGATGTAGGGTACGTTTGTATCCGAACCACATTAAATTGTTGTGTTCTTTATTCTGCTTTTCGTAGATTTGTTACTGTGACAACACAACAATTCTGTTACGTCACCTAATGTCGTAACATGTAGTCTGTCTCAACAGATGAGTGGATTTTGATAGGCATTCAAATTCAACAGTATGATCCCTCCGTCACACCAGAATGAAGGGGGTGATCTCGTAGTTCTTGATTTGTGTAGATGCGTTGTTAGGTGTTCCATTTTCTATTCTCATTAAGGCCGAACCTAAACTTGTGCTCGATAGATAATTGTCCGATTCCTCATACAAAAATTATTAGCTTTCAACTCTGTGCTCGAGAGATAGTTGTCCGATTTCTCATACAAAATTATTATTTTACAACGAGTTGAAAACTCTACAACCTTGCCCTGTAATATATCAGGGTAATTTTAGCAAGTAACGTTAACTATTAACTAATTTTATATGCCGCCTTAATTAATTAATAGTAGAATTGGGGCTTGATCCGGGCTGCCTGAGTTGTTTAGAAGAGTACTAGCCACTGTGGCAAATTAACTTATTATTTTAATAATCCTAACTATAAATATATAAATATAATTAAGAATGTAAAATGATTATAATAATTGTATAACTAATGTTTAATAAATTATTAATTGCCATATTCACTATTACTAATAATAAAAATCTCCACTAATAACAAATGTATATATATTTAATTTTGAAAAATATAAAATTTACGATTTAATTTAAAAAAAAAAGATTGAATTTTGATTTTTTTTTTTTGGATTTTGAAATTTTGAAATTTTTCTCAATTATTATGTTCACTTATTTTCATTTTATGTCTCAAGGTCTTAATAGCTTCATTTTTTTTCTAAAATAGTTTAGTGTTTAAATTCAATTTTTATTTTTTTATTAATTTGGAATTTAAAGTTTATCTCGAGTTTTTTCAAGTTTCAATTTAATTTTTTTTCTTTCATGTAATTATTTAGAAATATAAAATAAAATAAAAATTAAAAAACCGGTTTGAACCCGGCCCCGGATGGACCCCGAGTGGACCCGCCTCCCTACGGGTCGGTTTGGGTCCCCTAAAAGTTGGACCCGGACCCGGCTCGGCCCGTGGCATAGTCTAGTCTAAAGTATATATATTCCATAATATGGAAAAATATGCAATACCCCTCAAATGGAAAATATTTTGAACTAGACCCAATTGAGATTTAAAGATTTTTCCTACATCCAAATTTCATTCTTAATTAGTAGGGCTGGCAATCGGGCCGTGTGAGCCGAGCTTGGGTCGGCTCAAACTCATATACCATCGGGCCTCGTTATTATAGGCTCAAGCTCAAATACCATCGGGCCTCATGCCTATAGGCTCAAACTCGGCTCACATATTTTTTCGGGCTTCGGGTTTATATCGGGCTTATATGAGACAATAGAAAAATTACATATTTTACAACTTTGCAGTCGGACATGTTAAAGAAAAAAAAAACTTTTCGGTCTAAGAAAAAAATCTAGAATATTCATTGAAAATGAAAATAAGATTAAAAAAATAAAAAAAATAAAAAAATCATAGCTTGTTCATTAAAAAAAATAAAGCTTAATGTTGTAAATATTTAATCATTAATTAATTATACTAAAAAATACGTCCGAGTCCAAAATGAAAAAAAAAAATTATAAAATAAAATAACTAGAAGCAATTCTAAAGGTCCTATAACTCTTTTCAAAAATCTTGAGACCGGAAAAAAAAAGACAACAAATATATATATATATATATATATATATATATATATATATATATATATATATATATATATATATATATATATATATATATATATATATATATAGTCGGGCTTTATTCGGGTTGAGCCATGGTATGCTCAAACTCGGCTCATTATTTAATCGGGTTTAATGAAACGGCTCAAACTCGGCCCGGCTCACAATTAATGAGGCTCGGCTCAAATAAAATCGGGCCGAACTATCGGGCTTCGGGTAGGCCCGGCTCAATTGCCGGTCATATTAATTAGTGAGCGTGAGAAGACAAATATACCCTCAACTACTATAACTCTAATTATTTGCCCACCTCTATCACTTGTATCTTCTCTCTTCTCCATCTCTCTACCTCAATCTCTCAACTCTCTCCAAAAATTCCGATATTCCTCCACCGCCGTTGTCGCCGCCGCCGTCGCCGCGCCACCGCCGCTTATTGCCGTCGCCTCTTCCTCCTTCGTCTCCACATAAATCTCTTTCTCTCTTGTTCGTTATCTCTCTCGATTCTCTCTCTTTACACCACCATCGTCTTCACATAGATCTCTACACCACCACCGTCGCCGCTCGTTGCCGCCGCCGCGTTCTTCGTCTCCAGGTAAAGTTTTTCTCACTTTTTCGTTATCTCTCTTTATTTCTCAGTTTTTTTTTTCAGATCTGTCCATCACCACTACCATCGTCGCCGCCTCTCTCACTCTCGCTTTTGTTCACCGCCGTTGTCGTCGACTCCCCCTCCCTCTCTTTCGTTATATTTCTATCTCTATTTCTGTATTTTTCGATTTCTCTTTATTTTTTCTCCAGATCGATAGCAACATTAAAATGACTATAGTCATATTCGAATATTTTTTTTCTCTAGATCTAAACTAACTGCAGTAACATGACTATAGTCATATTCGAATATGACTATTGTCTGAATATGACTGTACTCATATTCGGATTTGAATATTGTCAAATATGACTGTAGTCATATTCAAATATGTTCTATCTTTTCGTTTCAAATTGACTTGTAATAACAACATTCAAATTGTGATTTTTTTCGTGTGGATGTTGATTGGATTGTTTTCGTAAACAATAGGCAATCTTCGTTGTTTTATATAATTTTGTAAACATGACTGTACCATACTATATAATCGGAATTTTTAAATTGAAAATGTAAAAAATTGCAATGTAAAGAAAGAATATAACTACATTTGATATAATCACGTATAGTCATATTCAACTATAGTCATATTCGACATAATAAACAAGTGGAGAAAAACATTCAATTTTTTGTTTAAAAAAATAAAAAATTTTAAAAAATAAAAAATAAAAAATAAAAAATAAAAAATAAAAAATAAAAAATAAAAAATAAAAAATAAAAATAAAAAATAAATAACAAAATATGCGAAATAAATCCGAAATAATAAAAAATAAAAAAATCAAAATTTTCTTTTTGATTTGGTATTAGATTTTTAGGGATTTGGAAGCAGATTTTTAGTAATTAGATTGTTGTTATGGAAAGAGAAAAAAATGAATAATTGTTACAAATTATGCTAATTTATATAAGGGTAGTATTGGAAATCCAATTTATAGGGGTTATTACAAAGAAAGATTTAAGGGGTGCACATATCAACATTTATTAGCTATACGAGAGGCTTATTGATAATGACCTCATATAATATAGGGGTTTTTGGGCATAAGTCTCCAACCAAGCATATTTATTATTCTAGGTTAAGGGGCTATATCACTTTCACCAATAAGCTCATCCATTTAATATTTATTATAAATAAAGGAAACATTCATGTATATGCCACTATTACCCTCAACAATTTATACCCAATTCTTAATTGTAATCACAATTTAATCAATTTTGTCCACAAAAATCCAATTTTGACCACAAAAATTCAATTTTGACTTTTGTTGGAGCATACTTTAATATGCTCCAATTTCATCCTTAACTTAATTTAATCTCAATTTGACCCAAATTTCACAAATTATTCAATTTTGTACCAAAACTATTTTTTTCAAAAAAACAATTTTGCCGCCGGATTCCGACGTTGACTTTTCAAAAAAAAAAATCTTTCTTTAAGATTTTTTCGCCGGTTTCCAGCGTTGACTTTTTTTAGTGTTTTTTTAAGTTTTTTTTTTATACGTCCGCCGCTAAACGTTGACCATATTTGTGCTGTCACTGACAGTAAATTAACGTAATTATACTGTCAATGACATTCAATTAACGTAATTGTATAACCGTTGACAATACATTTATGTAATTGTTCTACCGTTGACAGTAAATTAACGTATTATTATTATTTTTTATTTTTTGTTATTTTTTTTATTTTGTTTGATTTGTTGACAAGTCAACATAATTATTTTACTGTCGTTCGACAGTAAAATAACTGTAAACACTATAATATTACTGTTAACAACATCAATATTATTATTTTTTTGGGTTTTTTTGTTTTGTTTGAGTTATTCACGGAGTAACGTAATAATATTACTGTCTATTATTGTAATATTACTGTAAACACAATAATATTACTGTGGTTGACGGTAATATTACTGTTGTTATAGTAATATTGTTGTCAACCACATCGATGTTATTATTTTGTTTGGATTTTTTTGTTTGTTTGAGTTATTCACGGAGTAACGTAATAATATTACTGTCTATTATTGTAATAATATTATTGTGGTTGACGGTAATATTACTGTTGTTATAGTAATATTACTGTCACTCACAGTAGTATTAATTCTTTTGACTTTTTATTATGTTTTTACATTTGTTGAACAATCAACAGAGTAATATTGCTCTATTACACAATAATAATGAGTTTTGTTGTGTTAATATTACTGTGCTCGAAATTAATATAGCAATATTATTGTGTAAAACTGTAGTTTAGTTATTTTTACTGTGATTAACAGTAATATAGTTAATATTACTGTCAATCACAGCAATATTGTTGTTTAAACGAAAAAAAAAGTTACCGAAAGAAGAACAAAAAAAAAGTCGAAAAAGTCAACGCCGGAAACCGGCGAAAGAATCCGGAAAAAAAAAGAAGAAAAAAAATTGAAAAGTAAACGCCGGAATCCGGCGGGAAAAAAAATTTTGAAAAAAAAAAAATTGAAAAAAAAAGGTTTTGGGTTAAAACTGAATAATTTGTGAAATTTGGGGTCAAATTGAGGTTAAATTAAGTTAAGGATGAAATTTGAGCATATTAAAGTATGAGGGGTTATTTTAGTCATTTAAAAAAATCTGGAGCATGCGTGGACTTGTAAAAGAGATTTTTGTCTGAATCTCTTTATGAATAAGTACCTATTGATGAGCTTATTTATAATGACCCCTATAATATATATGTTCATAATTATACGACATTCACATAGACAAGTTGTGTATTCCTGTCTTCGGCATCCCCCTCTGATGATGCTAATTACTTAGATCACCTGGGGTGGTGTAGAAAATGAACTGGGAGAGCAAAGCAGATCAGTAGCTTGACAACTTGATGATCCTGAGGTGCCTGCGATCATAGAACACATGAACTAAGCCGGGGGTTGATCCGGCGGAAACCCCTCCGACGCTCAAGTCAGACGTGCTGATCATAGAAAATAGTCCAGAGAATACAGTTAATAGTATTACTCAATTAATTGGACGTACCTTAAGGAATGAGTTCAAACCTTTATTTATAGCTTAGTTGAGATTGTCGGGCTCAAACCTTACTTGAAGGTGATTGGGCCTTGGTGATAATGGTCTTCGATATTGGGCTCGTGGCTCAGTAGGTAAATAATTTGTAGGCCCATTGGGTTGGGCCAATTAGGCATATCATTAAGCCCCCCACTCTCGAGTCGATGTGGGGGCCATGTTGAAATGGGTGACATATCGTGTCGAGAGTAAAAATTGTAGTAGTCGATGATGTGCGATAACGCGTTGGAGCGTGTGTCGGAGGGGCGTGAATGCGCATTGGTGCATAACGCGACCAAGTTGTCGCGATGTAAGTTAATTGAGTCGTCGGTTTTGTCCCGCGATGATGTAGTAGCGAATTATCTCCTCGTGGGAGTTGTCTCGTCGCGGGGTAATAGTGTTGATCGAGTTATCTCCTCGTGGGAGTTGTCTCACGATAATGTAGTAGCACGGATCAATTAATCTCCTCGTGGGAGTTGTCTCTGGGGTAATAGAATTGATCGAGTTATCTCCTCGTGGGAGTTGTCTCGCGATAATGAAGTAGCACGGAGCTAGTATTCTCCTCGTGGGAGTTGTTATTGATCGACATTGTCAATGTTTTGACGCGTTGCTTGTATGTGTTTACATATAGCTTTGTGTGTGATGTACTTGAGGAGGGGATTAGGCTCTCAAGAGATTTTTTTATGGGGATCGTGCCCCTTGTTAGACCTCGTGGGTCGTAAGTATGTTTGGACCGTGGCCACGTTTTAATGAAGGACCCATCGAAAACAAGTAGATAAATTTGAGTAATCAAGCTGGCCAGGCTATATAGATTCTCATAATATCTCTAAGTGTTTCTAGGGTTGTAATCGTGCTTACTTGAGCTTGCGATTATATAGTGAATTTCGGGCGAGTTGTCTCCTCATGGGAGTTGTCTCGCAGCGAAGTTGTAGGAGCATTGGACGCGCAACTGGGGAGCATGCGGATTCAGGTCGCTCTGTGAGAGTTGTCTCCTTGTTGGAGTTGTCTCGCATCGAGACTTATTACCGAGCGAGGTAGTTCCTCGTGGGAGTTGCCTTGCACTAGGCTCGTAGTGCCGAGCGAGTTGTCTCCTCATGGGAGTTGCCTCGCTGCGGGTTGTGGTAGCGAGCAAGTTGTCTCCTCGTGGGAGTTATCTTGCTGTTGTTCTGTAGACCCGAGGGAGTTGGCTCCTCGTGGGAGTTATCTCGCTGCGGGTGGTAGTACTGAGCGAGTTGGCTCATCGTGGGAGTTGTCTCACTGTGGGTTGTGGTACCGAGCGAATTGGCTCCTCGTGGGAGTTGTCTCGCTGCGGGTTCGTAGTACCGAGCGAGTTGGCTCCTCGTGGGAGTTGCCTCGCTGCGGGTCGTAGTATGGAGCGAGTGGTCTCCTCGTAGGAGTTATCTCGCTGTGGGTTCGTAGACCCGAGGGAGTTGACTCCTCGTGGGAGTTGCCTCGCAACGGGTTATATGACTGAGCTAGTTATCTCCTCGTGGGAGTTGTCTTGCTGCCTGTTGAAGTACCGAGCGAGTTGGCTCCTCACGGGAGTTGCCTCGCAACGGGTTGTAGGACGGAGCGAGTGGTCTCCTCGTGGGAGTTATCTCGCTGTGGTTTCGTAGAGCCGAGGGAGTTGGCTCCTCGTGGGAGTTGTCTCGCAACGGGTATAGGACGGAGCGAGTTGGCTCCTCTTGGGAGTTATCTCGCTGTGGTTTCGTAGACCCGAGGGAGTTGGCTCCTCGTGGGAGTTGACTCGCTGTGGGTTGTAGGAACGAGCGAGTTGTCTCCTCGTGGGAGTTATCTCGCTGCGGGTTGTGTAGGGCCGAGCGAGTTTGCTCCTCGTGGGAGTTGTCTCACAAGCCCCCCACTCTCGATTTGATTCAAGAAAGGTACCGGATCATGTCGAGAGTAGATCGGTGATGTAGTATTCCGTTAATCGTTGGCCTGGCGTGGAGGAATAATAATTTTTATTTTCTCTGCGGAGAACGAACGCTATTGGGTGGGGCGCGTTGGAATCCTTGTGCGATTTGGTAGAGCGCGTTGAGATTCCCACGCGATTTGGTGGTGCGCAGTGGAAGTTGTGTGCGATGAAGTGAGTGAAGAGAGGCGCGCGCGCGCATTGATGTTCGTAAGACCGAGCGAGTTGCATCGCAATGGCTGTGGAGCGATGTGCGTATCTAGGACACACATGTGGATCGATGTCGCACGGTGGAGGATCACGTGGGTCGAGGTCGTACGGTAGAGGATCACGTGGATCGAGATCCCGTGCGCGAATGAAGGTTCCGCAGTGGAGAAGGAGCACACGCACGTAGCGCGGTTGGAGATGTCGGAACGTGCACAACGCGATTGGCGCGGAATCAAGTTGAGAGTAAATCGGTGTTGTAGTTTTGTCATTGTCGTGGAATAATGATAATAAATATATTAATATTCATTCTCCCTTTTTGTTTTTGTTTTTTTTTTTTTTTTTTTTTTTTTTTTTGGCGTAGAGCGCGCTCATGATGGGGCGCGGGGCGCAGACGTGTTGAGTGCACAGGGAGCCGGGCGCGGGCGTGCTGGGCACCCGGGGAGCGGGGTGCAAGGCGCGCGCGCGGGGCAAGGGGAAAGGGGCGCGCACTGCGTGCGGCAAGGGGAGCGTGGCGCAAGGCGTTGGGGAGCGGGGCGCTACTGGGCGCGCGTGTCGGGGAGCGGGGCGCGGGCGGGCGCGCGCGTGTCGGGGAGCGGGGCGCCGGCGGGCGCGCGTGTCGGGGAGCGTGGGGCGCGGCGCGCCCGCGGGGCTGCTGGGGCGCGCGCGGCCGGGCGGTCGGGGTGCGGGGTGTTAGGGCGCGGGCCGCGCGCGGGCGGACGGTTGTGGCGCGGGGCGCGCGGTCGCGGGCTGCTGGGTAGCGGGGAGCGCGCGCGCTGGCGGTTAGGGGGCGGGGCGCGCGCTTGCGGGTGGTTGGGGCGCATGATCGGGTTCGATTTTTTTTTTTTTTTTTTTTTTTTTTTTTTTTTTTTTTATCTTCTTCTTTTTTCTTGTTCTTCTATTTTTTCATCTTCTTCTTTTTTCTTCTTTTTTCTTCTTCTCTTTTTTCATCTCCTTCTTTTTTCTTCTATTTTTTTCATCTTCTTCTTTTTTCTTTTTCTTTCTTCTTCTCTTTTTTTTTTCTTTTTTCTTCATCTTCTTCTGGGGTTTCGCGTGCGCGATTTTACCCCTTTTTTTTATTTTATTTTTATTTTGGTGGTTGATGTTCACCCCTTGGGATGTTCTATTTTTTGAGTAGGAAGATTATACTCGTCTCTTGCGATGTGATGTGAACCCACTTGGGGTTGAAAGGTAAGGGTGATGCCCAACCTTGGGATGGGTTAACTACCCACTGTAGGATGAGGCGTTCGAGACCTATGGTCCGAGGTGGATGCACACGGTTGTGTCGTTTGCTTCAGTGACAACACGAGTTGAAGTTTTCGCTGTCGTATGCTGGAGGTCATTATCGGTTATCTGAACCGTTAGAGGAGCAAGTAGAAGTTGATATTGTTGAAGTTTCGGCGATCATACGCTGAAGGTCCTCTTCGGTTATCTGAACCGTTCGAGGGGGGCGGAAGTAGGCCCCCTGAGAGTCGATGACCCATGGCAAACAAAATATTTTGGGGGCACTATAAACCCCCAGGGAGTCGATAACCCTTGGCGAGCGAAATGTTTTGGTGGCACTGTATACCCCAGGGAGTCGATAACCATTCGAGGAGCAGGGAGTGGTGGATCGGCGAGTGGTGGGTCCCGAGGGGGATCACCTGAACCTCGCGAGGCGGATCCATGGGACGTGGAGGAGGTGGCAAGCCAGAGCCTCCACGAGGTGGGAGGTCGTTAGTTGTGTCATTTTCTCTCCGAGCAGACGCCTCAGGAGGATCTTGTTGGCTACGTGATCTGGTTTGCATCGTTCCCACAGACGGCGCCAAAATGATGATGCTAATTACTTAGATCACCTGGGGTGGTGTAGAAAATGAACTGGGAGAGCAAAGCAGATCAGTAGCTTGACAACTTGATGATCCTGAGGTGCCTGCGATCATAGAACACATGAACTAAGCCGGGGGTTGATCCGGCGGAAACCCCTCCGACGCTCAAGTCAGACGTGCTGATCATAGAAAATAGTCCAGAGAATACAGTTAATAGTATTACTCAATTAATTGGACGTACCTTAAGGAATGAGTTCAAACCTTTATTTATAGCTTAGTTGAGATTGTCGGGCTCAAACCTTACTTGAAGGTGATTGGGCCTTGGTGATAATGGTCTTCGATATTGGGCTCGTGGCTCAGTAGGTAAATAATTTGTAGGCCCATTGGGTTGGGCCAATTAGGCATATCACCCTCCTTGCGGTTAAGGTAACGACTTCGGGCATGGCCAGCTCCCATAGTGTGACGGGCGGTGTGTACAAGGCCCGGGAACAAATTCACCGCCGTATGGCTGACCGGCGATTACTAGCGATTCCGGCTTTATGCAGGCGAGTTGCAGCCTGCAATCCGAACTGAGGACGGGTTTTTGGGGTTAGCTCACCCTCGCGGGATCGCGACCCTTTGTCCCGGCCATTGTAGCACGTGTGTCGCCCAGGGCATAAGGGGCATGATGACTTGACGTCATCCTCACCTTCCTCTGGCTTATCACCGGCAGTCTGTTCAGGGTTGATTTATAAATGATTCTATCCAGAACCTTGGCAAGTCTATTAAGATGACTTTCTCGATGATCTATGTTCTTCACCACACTTGCTTGAAAGTAGGCTTTCATTTCGTTGCTTTGTTGATGGCTTAGCAGTAGCAGCGGTTCAAAATCCATATTGGTGGGTCCTCCGTGATGTGATATTATCGTAGAAGAGACTGTTCTTGCTCCTCTAATAGTTGGAGGGTACCACCAGTCATAGAGCGACCTATGCAAGTCGGGGCTCGTCCCCGGTCAATATTGGATCAAAGAATAGGGGGCCGCAGCACTGACCCTTTTTTGATTCAATACAATAGGGTAAAACATCGTACAGTTCCCTACCGAGACAAACTCTCAACGGATCCTCGGCGCATATAATACATGAAAACTATGAAAAAGTAGAAACGACGTAGATGAGTGAGTAGCTGTATATCAATGATCTTAGACGTGTGCGAGTAAATAATTATGAACTTCGGTGAATATTTTGGAATTTAAAAGTTTTAATGATCAGGATCCAAAGGAATGATTTATTTTCAGAATTACCAAAAAGAAAAGGGTTAAATACAAAAACACCCCTATACTATGGACTTTGTATCATTTACCCCCTTGTACTATACAAAAATACAAAAAAACCCCTGCTGTTATATTTTTTCCAAAATATGACTAAAATACCCCTACTAAGCCTATAGATAAAAGGTTTGTTTGATCCATTTTCCATTATAATTTTTGACATTTTTGATCAATTTTACTTGGAAAATTTTGATATTTTTATTTTTTTCTTCAAAACATTTAATTACTTAGATTTTTTTTTCTGAACAAAACCTTTTATTTTTGGCATTTTGAATTTCTTCTTTTTTTCTTTAATATCTTCCGGTAGATCATATTCTCAACAATAATATGATTGTAGTCTTATGATGTTTGAACTACCGGAAGAAATTTAAGAAAAAAAATGAAGAAACTCAAAATGACAAAAATAGAAGGTTTTATTGAGAAAATTAAAAAAATATAAGAATTAGATGTTTTGGAGAAAAAAATATAAATACCAAAATTTCCATAAATAAAATATATAGTGGAAAATGGCTCAAACTATATATACATTATTTGCTTGAGTAGGGGTATTTTTGTCATATTTTGGAAAAAATGTAATGTGAGGGGGGTTTTTGTATTTACGAATAGTACAGGGGGGTATATGATACAAAGTCCATAGTACAGGGGTGTTTTTGTATTTAACCCAAAAGAAAAAGGAGATGTTGAGAAACCAATTTATTATGTCCAAAGATTTTAATTTGAAATAGAAAAAAGTCCAAGGGTACGTCAAGTTGCTAGCAGATAGGACCGGCAATTGAGCATAGCCTAATTTTAGTGAGTCGGATCGAGTTTGGACAATTTTATAAAATTCAATTCATTTATGAGTTGAGTTTAAACTATGGCTCAACCCAAATAAGATCGGGCATATTAAATTAATAATTAAATAAATAATATATTTATTATTATAATATTTATTATTATATTTTAATAAAATGACTCAGCATTTAGAAAGGAGTTATGAGTACATCTAGAATTACTTCTATTTGTTTTATATTTCTTCATTTTGGACTCTAATTCATTTTCGTCATATAATTGTTTGAGGATTAAAATTTACAACTTTAAACTTAATTTGTTTCAAGGACCATACTATTGTTTTCATCTTATTTTGAGACTTTCGTTTTTTTTCCTTCCTTATTTTGCTCTTCATGAGTATTCATCTTGCTCTTCTCTTGCGATGGTTTCTCTACTTTTTTTTTCATTTTTTTTTTTTAATACGTTAGGCTGCAAAGTTGTAAAGTATGTAATTTATATATTGTTCGATATAAGTACGATATAAACTCAAAGCTCGAAAAAATACACGAACCAAACTTAAGCATATAATAATGAGATCCGATGATGTATAACAATTTGAGTTTGAGCCTATAATAATAAGGCATGATGGTCTGTGAGCTTGAGTCAACCTAAAAGTTGGTTCACATAACCGAATTGTCAGCTCTACTAGGAGATATTGATTTTTTTTTTTTTTTTTTTCTTACAATCAACTCTAATAATCCAAAAATTTAAGGGACCAAAGACCAGAAAACATGTGAACAAAATTATGGTAATTAATTAATTGTTTTTAGTTTTCTCAAACCAATACAAAATTCCAGAGACAAAAGAACAATGGTCCATAACCCGTGACCTAAACATTTGGTCTTTTGCCAATTTTCAAACAGCCCTAATTAATGTCACATTTCCTTCCAAACAGACACTTGCATTTGATTTCAAGAAAACACCATAAAAGAAAGAAACAACTCATTATCTACTACATGCATAGTCAAAGTCACTAGACTAGTGAAGTCAAAAGGCTAGTGGAATCTCCAAAACCAAAAGGGAAAAATTATTATTTTCATCCCTCAAGTTTAATTCGATTTTATATTTGGTCCGCTTGTTCACAAAAAATAAAAAAAATAAAAAAAAATAAAGAAACAAATTTAGTCATTCTTGTTTCAACTATTTAACATTTTTGATTTTGTCCGTCAATTTTTCGTTATTACTAACAGAATCAGAATCAGGCATGTGCCTATAACTTGACGGAAATGACCGAAAGTGTTGAATTGTTGAAATATGATTCATTAAGGACTAAATCTATTTCTTTTTATGAACAGGAGGACCAAATATGAAATTAGGGTAAACTTGAGGGACAAAAGGTGTAGTTTTCCCAAACCAAAACTATACCAAACCAACTACCATAAGAAAGAAGGAACTGTTACAAATTTCATATCCTCTCACACCTTTACTATTTTCCAATTTATTCAAAAAACAAAATGGGATTTTCTTGGTTTATGCTATTCTTCATTCTTTTCTTCTCTTCATTTAATCAATCTTATTCAGCAAATGTTGGGAACTCGGATTTGATTCAGCAGACATGCAAAAACACAAAATACTACGAACTGTGTGTTTCGTCGCTGAAATCCGATTCGTCGAGCCCGAGAGCAGACACCAAAGGGCTGGCACTAATCATGGTTAAGGTTGGAATGGCGAATGCCACAGCCACAAATTCTTACCTCTCATCACAAATGCTGAAGAATGTCATAAATAACGAAACGGTTATGAAGAAAGTGGTGAAGGAATGTGCGGATAAGTATGGATTCGCGTACGATTCGCTGAAAAAATCGGTCGAAGATTTGGGTGCCGAGATGTACGATTATGCCTACTTGCATGTTATGGCGGCTGAGGATTATCCGAATGCGTGTCGTGACGCTTTTAAGAGGTACCCTGGATTAGTTTATCCTCCGGAGATTGCTGTTAGGGAGGATGGATTGAAGCGTATCTGCGACGTCGTTTTGGGGATTATCGATAATCTTGGTTTTTGATGATGATGATAATGGTCTCATTGTAAAAGTTATGATGCCATTTTCTTTTCTTCTTTTTTCTTTTTCTTTTTTTTTGTTGTCTTTAATTTCTGAATTTCATTATGGAAAATTATGAAATGTTGATTCAATTAAGGATCAACTACGATAAGATGAAAGATGAAAATTTGATGTGTTTTTCTATTTATTTTTTAGATTGAGAATATTCCCCACAGAATTTACCCTTTCAAAGTTTGTACTTGTTTTATAGATAGGTACTTGGTAGATGCTGCCAAATAAAAACACATATTTCAACGACATAATTTACAAGCTTAGCTGAATTTCGAAAAAAAAATCAAACCTAAAAACGAATCCGTAATTTACCGGTTAAAACAAGATTATTCTAAAGATTTCAGTAAAAATTGATGAATTGATCAAAAGACACAATCCTATCTCCGATTATATACATCCGTGGAGGTAAAAGCATTATCATAAATTTGTAACAACAGATGATTCGGTACAATTTCCGAAAAAGTCGAAACATCTAAACAGAAAAATCCCAAACAAAAAGGTGGTAACGCGACACAATGCGTAACTTACATAGAAGAGGAGATAGTAAATTTAATCAATAGCCATGGGGGTAATGCGCCTCTTAGCAGGCTTACTCGGAGGTTCTCTTGTGCTTGGTGAAGAAGCTTCTTCTCCATCCTTGTTATTCTCGTCCTTCTCCTTTTCGGAAATTTCCACTCGTTCTTTTCCACTATCTACATCTGCATTTTTATTATTCTTGTCGATAGTTTTATTCTCTTCAACGTCTGGAAGAACAGGGCTCTTATTTGCATCGCTAATGGCTTTCTTTTCTTCTACTAGACAGAAAAGTAATTTCAGAACTATGATATGATTTAACGGAGTAGTTGTGTGGAAAACGTTAACTTACCTGGTATAGGCAAACCGAGTTCTTGATTATCGAATTCGAGGAGTGTGCAATAACCGTCTTGAGAGGATAAAGCCAAATAATTACCAGCAGGTGACCTACATTAAAAGAATCTTGGAATATTGGATTTTGGCCAAAAAAACAAACGGAAATAGAATTTCCTAAAATAGGGGCCCTATGCAGGCTCGGTACAGGCATTGTCGAAGAATATTTCCTAAATATGGGAAAGATATTACCATGCAATGTCTGTTATGGCTGCATAATGAACTCCAGCTGCAATTACTATAGGTTGAACGC
The DNA here is from genome assembly GCF_056151865.1 of Erythranthe guttata. Classification (NCBI taxonomy): domain Eukaryota; kingdom Viridiplantae; phylum Streptophyta; class Magnoliopsida; order Lamiales; family Phrymaceae; genus Erythranthe; species Erythranthe guttata. The sequence continues at coordinate 7,515,990 of NC_142540.1, forward strand.
TCTCCGTGTCATAGATGTATAAGGAGTTCAAAGTGGCCACCGCAAATATAAGGCGATATGGTAGCTTGAAAAATGAAGCTGTATAAAAGACATGGAAAGTGACGTCGTGTCATCAAAATTTGCTAGGGTTATTATGTGAAAGATTGAAATAAAATTTAGAGAAGGTGGTTGTTACATTCGTTTGTTCCCAACAAATGAAATCTTTGGGGGCAAAATCGTACTGCTACAATTGGTTTGCTGGCACCAGGAAGCATAAGAGCAGGCCTGCTCTTGAACACAAAAAATAATGCATGAATATAGAAAAATAGAAACTTAAAGAGGGTTTAGCTAAGCGATTCTTGCCTAGAAAGATCTTTTCTTGAGAAAACATAAGCGGTGTTCACAGGTTCTGAAGTAGGCGTACTTTTGTGAGAACCTGAAATAGTGCATTACATGCTTGAATTCAGCATTCTACTTAACACACACTATGTATCATGCTTCAAAGTCGTTATAGTCGATTGGACGTATAAAAAAAGGTTAAAATACCTGCAGGAACAAGTAGAAAAGATCCATCAGGTGACCAGGATAATCTTCGAAAGAAAGAAGGCAGCGTCTCGTCGTGGAAAAGATGGCTTCTAATTGACTGAAATCACAAAGCATAATACGACTGGTTATACACGTGTCTCCCATTATGCGTGTGCAATGGAAAAAGATACATCATTTATTTTAAAACCTTGGATTCATCGGTCATCTGTGATTCTGCCTTCGAGACGACATGTTGACAAACATAGTTCGTCTTCTCAACACCTTTCGTCTTAGTATGCTTGTTAATATAAATGCGACAAGTTCTGTCCGAACTGAATGATGCAGCATATTTCTCCAACGGGTCCCATGCTACACCTTGAACGTAATGAAAATGTCCGTCCAGAATTTGGTGTACGGAACCTGAATACAAGTAAGAGTCAGTTGTTGATTTAAAATTTATAACTTCAATGGCAGCAGCATTTAACTCGGTACTAATCGACATACATTTGTTAGCATCCCATATGATGCATAAATTATCAACTGAACCAGAAATGATATATGCCCCGTCACTCGACCACTGAAGATCTAGTACATCCTTGCGATGAAATCTGAAAGTAACTCGCTCGTGAATATATGGCAAAACGATCAATAGGATTTCCATACTTGATATAAATGAAAACAAATACACTAAATACTTACACCAATGACTTAAGGAATTTCCATACTTCACCGGCATCAGTAGTATGTGATTTCCACAAAATCAGCTCGCCACCTGCAAAAAGTACGTCTTTCTAAAATTGGAAAAAAAAAACGTGAAATTTATCCTATATGTGTTTTATAGATGAACGAAATGACTAGTCTAGATTAACGAAGATCGCTTACCATCAGCACCAGAGGCAAGCTGCTCTCCTGCAATTTTAGAAGAAAGTCACACTTCTATAAAGATAGAATAATAGAATACAATCATCTAGAGATAACGAAAAATTCAAGTGACTCAGGTGAATTGAACAGAAGCCTCACTTCATTGTTATCAGATTTGGCTACATTAGTCATTTCCACTCAGCACATTCAAAAGAGAAAAAAAATAAAAAATCAAATTCCTCGGTAATCACCCGACTCAATTAATAGTAAGTCCTCATACTCGGGTTTGCCGCTAGTACCAGGTTGGCTAATAATTACTAGCAAGCGCAACTACTGCCCTTGGTTTATGGTGACATATCTAGAGGCACTCTATAGCAAAATCACGGATGTTCGACTTTCTTAGTCTCTCTGTAGTTTTCTTTACAGCCTATTAACATTAACATTCGCATATAACAATAAGGTAGTAGATGTTTCTTAGTCCCGGCTATGCCAAACCTCCTTCGAACAATCAGGAAATGAATGCGACGAATGCCTCTGCCAATATGACAAGCACAATAGCAAGATATGTGCAGCATAAACGGAGCTTATATATTCATATTAATACTTAACCAGTATCATGCTAGTTGCCTTAATCCAGTGACACTAAAATTACGATCGCAGCAAGTTGTTTCAAGACACAAAGTAAAATTATCTAACTTCATTAGAGAAATTCCAGTCTTAGAAAACTACCAAAGGACTTTAGAACATGAAAACCACACACAAAGAACATCA